>NC_034590.1:45155759-45160126 GCF_900095145.1 Mus pahari | reverse complement strand
CAGCAGTATGGAAATGTAAGCCAAATAAACCCTTTCCTCCCCAACTTGCTTCTTGGTCATGATGTTTGTGCAGGAATAGAAACCCTGACTAAGACACCTCTAGATCAGCCTGGCCTTGACCGCAGATCTGCCTGCCTCTGCCCCTCCAGGGCTGGGATCAAAGGCGTTCCCCACCATCACCAGGCCTTTGATTGGGTTTTAACACACTCGCACTGGGGATGAGACTATTCCAAAGGCTTGAGAATTTGTGTTTTGGGAGTATTTCTGAACTCTGTGTTTATGTGTGTGTGTGTATGTGAAGTGTACCTAGGTCCATGGATGGGTGGAGGGCAGAGGTCAATAAAGATGTCTTCTTCAATTAATTCTCTGCTTTTTCTTATTTTTTATTTTTTTTTATTTTTGGAGACAGGGTCTCTCATTGAACCTGGCGCTCACCAATTCAGCTAGACTGGTTGGCCAGTGCTTTCCCAAGGCTGGGACACAGCGAACAGTGCTACATGGCTGTCCACGTGGGGGCTGGTGACCTAAGCACGGTCCTCACGCTTGTGTGGTGGCAAGCGCTTTACTGACTGAACTCTAACCACTACAGTTTTCAGAACTATAGGCTAGGAGGGAATCCATTTCACATCGTCACCTGTGCTGCGGCGCACATCTGTACAAATGGGAGCACCCATACTGGAAGCTAAGTTTCTCAAACGCTTGTCCTTACTGTACCGAACCCACTCACAGATCCCGTTTTTTTATCTGCGCCATGCTGGGCTGCTCTTGTTCTGTTCTGCCTAGCTAGAACGTGTATGTGGCTAGGACTGATCACTGGGACTGAATAACCAGTCATTTCTGGAGAATTCTCCATTTCTCGGCAGCGATGGCTTGACTATATATACAAGCAACACTAAAGGGACTCCATAGGTTGTGTATATGTACCACATAATATAAAACATGTATATATGTCACAGCGATCAAAGGAGAGGTCCATATACTGAGGGGTAGAGGAAGGACACGTGTTGGAGTGGGGACAGAAAGGGGTAGAAAAAACATAAATACAGTACCCACGTGTGAAATACTCAAGCAAATAAACCTATGTATTTTATATACTACATTCTGACACCAGAATAGGGTCTCGCGACTCTCTCCTGAGCAGAGTCTGTTTAGTCTGAGAAATACCACACTAGAGGCAAAATACGGGCATAGCTGTAAGTTGGTTTATCTCCCGACAAGGAAGGAATCTCTAGAACATTCCTTTCTAAACCATTTGCTTCTTCACTGACCACAGTGGTGCCCACGGTGCCTGCTTAGGGTGACCCCGCAGGCCTGGCCCAGCCTCCCCAGACCCCTTACCTTGCTGGTGGCGGTAGCCGCGGAGCCCGGCAGCACAGGTGTATTGGTGACTTGCACGTTCAGGTAATTATTGTCGATGAGAGGCCAGGCGCCTTGCACCTTGCACGTCTGGAAGTGGTCTGTGAAAGTCCTGAGGTGTGGGTCCCCAAAGAGGCCGCAGTGAGTATAGTTGGGGGCAGCTGAGTGCTTGTGGAAACTCTTCTCATAGTGGCAGATCTCGGGGCTATCCGAGCGCTCCTGGCTGTCCCCAGCTGGCGGGAGAGTGCGCACTCGCGGCTGTGAGGTGGGGCCGTCCTTGGAGCAGTTGTGCTGGCTCATAAGGTCCTCTATGCCATGGACAGCCGAGTGGTAAGCCAGGTCGCCCCGGCAGGTGCGGGCTGTCCGCCGAGTGCACAGGGCGTAGGTGCGCAGGGCCGCACAGAACTCCGGCACGTCGTCGGAGGCAGGGGCGTGGCTGCCTGACGACGTGGCGCTCCAGAACTCAGAGTTACACTTGAGGATCTTGCAGGGGGAGATGGCTACGGAGAAAAAAACACGTGCCATCATGTTGGGACCCTCTTTTTCTTCTTTTATTAGATACTTTATTTACATTTCAAATGTTATCCCCTTTCCTGGTTTCCCCTCCGAAACGCCCCCCTCCCCCCCAGCTCACCAACCCACTCCTGCTTCCTGGCCTTGGCATTCCCCTACACTGGGGCATAGAACCTTCACAGGACCAAGGGCCTCTTCTCCCATTGAAGGCCAACTAGGCCATCCTCTGCTACATATGCAGCTGGAGCCATGAGTCCCACGATGTGTTTTATTTGGTTGGTGGCTTAGTCCTTGGGAGCCCTAGGAGTACTTGTTAGTTCAGATTGTTGTTTCTCCTATGGGGCTGCAAACCCCTTCAGCTCCTTGGATTCTTTCTCTAGCTCCTTCTTTGGGGACCCTGTGCTCCCTCCTATAGAAGGCTGTTAACATCCACTTCTGTATTTGTCAGGCACTGGCAGAGCCTCTCAAGGGACAGCTGTATCAGGCTCCTGTCAGCAAGCACTTATTGGCATACACAATAGTGTCTGGGTTTGGTGATTGACTATGGGATGGATCTCCAGTGGGGCAGTCTCTGGATGGTTGGGACCCTCTTTTGTTTTTGTTTTTTGAGACAGGGTTTCTCTGCGTAGCCCTGGCTGTCCTGGAACTCACTTTGTAGACCAGGCTGGCCTTGAACTCAGACCCTCTTCTTTAAGATCTCTCTGGTTGAGAGGTGCAGGGAGACCTCACCTAAGATGGAGCCACGTAAAATACACTGGTAAGTAAGCTGTGGAGAGTAACTTGCCCTGTCTAGCCTTCCAGATTCTTCTGCATGGCCTGCTATGGTGAGGAGGGTCCAGACACATAGACCAGATTGCAGAAAAGGGACAGCATTTGTTTTTAGTGGGATGGTGATCATTGACCAACCATTCTTGGGCATTAAAAAAAAAAGAGAAAGAAAGAAAGAAAACAAGACAAGACTTCATGGCTAATCTACACGAATTCCAGCAAAAAATATCAGACATGTGATAGGAATCTAGATACCACGCCTGCCACTGCGGGACTCCCGCAGCTCTCCACTTATTTTCCTCATTGAAATAAGGGATAACAGCAAGACCTACTGTGTGAATCTACTGAACGTTAAATGATTTATCTCACGCAGTTACAGCGCCAAGAGACTCTGCTCACACACATCCTTCATTCCCTCTACCAGGTCAGAACAATGACATAATACCTTGTTGACTTCAAAGACCTTTCCCCACCTACCACAAGTCTTGGGCCTCACTCTGCAAGTCCTGTCTCTAGCTGACTAGCTCCAAGGGACAGTTTCTTAAGCTTGGCAGGGAACACTACCAAACTCAATCAATGTTGGCTGCTAGGATAATTCTATCACATCACAGAGGAACTAACTCCTGTCCTTGTCACCTTTCTCTCACCGGCAGTCTGGGAAGAGAAGAGCTTCCTTTGAATCCGCTCTTGTGTGGAAGCCAGAGGACATCTTTGGGGAGTTGGTTCTTGCATTCTACCTTGTTGAAGCAGGGTCTCTAGTTGTTCCTGCTATGCTCCCTACCCCAGGGAGGCAAGCCCATGAGATTCTCGGGGAACCCCTCCCTCCGTCTTTACCTTCCATTCTCCGTGGTGGTACGCTGTCATTACAGACCTGTGTGTGACTACAGAGCTTCTCCCAGGGTCCTGGGGACTGAACACATGCTGTCAGGCTTACATGCCAAGCACTTCCCACTGAGGCATCTTGTTAGCCAAAAAGTTACAAACCTTGAGATCTTAGAGCTGGCCATGCCTGAGAACTGATGCTCTAACATACCTACATCTTGTATCTTGGACATGAGCAACCTACCCTTTCCTGGTCTTTTAGATTCGTCCGCACACTCTATGGTGACTGAGCAGCCAGGCATGCATCCCTGCAGCAGGATAAAAGTTCCTATGCACATCCTAGGATAAAGGAGCCAGGGGTCTAACTAGAAGACTGAGTGAGGGTCACAGCCCAATGCTGGCAAGGGAGGTATCTGAAGGGAAAGGGGACTTGCTCCAGCTACTCCAGGCTGGGCCACTAACTTGGCTTGTCACCTTGGAAAATTCAGTTTGTTTCTCTGCTGTCTGATTTTCTTATAAAATCAGCCTTCACATCAAAACAAGAAGTAAAACCTTTGAGGGCAGGCTGATGGGAACAACCGATCACTATCCCAGCAATGTGTGCAATGTGTGCCTGCTGATCTCTCATGGGGCTCTGACCTACTTTGGGGATGGGGTGCTTGCAACCTTTTCTTAAAGGCATGTGAGCCAGGTCACACACCTGAGTTGTGATGTTTTGAATGAGAAAAGCCCCACAGGCTCATATATTTGAGTGCTTAGTCAATGTGAGTGGAACTGTTTGGGAAGGATCAGGAGGTGTGGTCTATTTGGGAGGTGTGTCACTGGGGATAGGCTTTAGGGTTTCTAAAACCTCTGCCAAGTCCAGTATTTCCCTCCCTCCCTCCCTCCTTCCCTCCCTCCCTCCCTCC
>NC_034590.1:45145988-45155159 GCF_900095145.1 Mus pahari | reverse complement strand
AGAACATCCCTCCATGGCTTCTGCATCAGCTCCTGCTTTCTGACCTGCTTGAGTTCCAGTCCTGCATCCTTTGGTGATCAACAGCAGTATGGAAGTGTAAGCCGAATAAACCCTTTCCTCCCCAACTTGCTTCTTGGTCATGATGTTTGTGCAGGAATAGAAACCCTGACTAAGACACACGGGGAGAACCTGTCTCAAAACAATCAAAATATGAGCGGTGAATTGGCCGAGGGCATTGGTCTGCTGGTACCTGCTCTGTAGAGAAGGACGGCAGTCATGGAGCCCTGTGAGAATCCCTACTGTGGTCTGCCATCCAAAACATGCTCTCCTGGTACCCACATCCAGTAGCTTCTGAGGGCCTGGCCGGTGTGGGGATGGGAAGTCCTGGATATTACACATCCAGAAGGAGGTGAAGTTAGGCAAAAGGTATGTGGGAGCAGAATGCTGGCTTGCCACACCCTGCAATCTCAGACTCACAGAAAAGGGTACTGAGCAAAACACCGCAGACATGGACACTGCCCTGACAGGAACCCACATGGGTTCAGTTCACCTCATGCTCACCATGATGACAGCAACAAAGAAGGAGGCCCTCTATCGCCCATGCCACAGTCCCTTCTAGAGCCTCCCATCCTTCAGAGTGGGCCATCTCCAAATCAGGCTGCCTGCACAGCTGTGACTGACAGGGCAAGAGGCACTCTTCAGACACTCCTGCACTCGCATTCACTCTCTATTCCTGGGGACGCTAAGGGACCCTAAGTGAGCGTCTTTGTCTCATGCATTCCATTTCTCAGTCACGTGGGGAATGAGGACAAAGCAAACAGAGGGCTGAGGAGGACAGTTGCACGGGAGGAGGCAGGCAGTGGAAGGAGGGCACCGGGCTCCATTTCAGTTCTGACAGTTGTGAGGACCTGACTCTGCCTCAGCTTCAGATGGAATGATAGGCTCCCATCACTCCTGAGACCCAAGGGCGCACAATAAACAGGGCCCCCAGTCTAACAAAGAGACACAATGTTCCGAGGCTAGAAGTTAATGGTAGGAGACAGAAAGGGTATGGATGGCAGCCAGCCTCCCACTGTCCTCTACAGCCAAATGGTCCAGCCCTGCCATTTGAAGGGCTAACCTCAACTAGGGGTTAGCCCTTCCTACCTCTTGCCTGCCTCAGAGGCCCGAGATGTCATCCTAGAGCTAAGTGGACCCCCTTTCCACCTTCACTCATATCACCCCAAGTGGACAGTTCCTTCAGTCCACTGACCACTACACACTCATCTTGGACCACCCCAGGGGGACCAACTAACTGTCCAAGGGCCACCCTTTTCATAGGCACCAAGGTTGTCAGCCCACTGCCTTCTCTACACCAGGCCGTGTGCTATGAATTGAACCCCACCTCTCCCTGCAAATTAGTCCTAGTGCCTAACACGAGAGCATCCGGATTGAGGTCTCTGAGACACCACTAGGCTTAGATGAGGTTATGAAGATAAAAGTCCCATCATGGCATTACTGCCCTTACAAGGGCACCAGAGCTTGCTATCTCTCTCCCTACTTCAAGAAGATGCTAACGTCGGCAGTCTGCAAGCCAAGAAGAGGTTTTCCCTGGAACCAAAGCTGGATCTATTGGCCCTACTTCCAGAACCATGAGAAGTGGGGATTGTGTGGTGCCACTACATAGCCTGTATTGACTGACTGACTGATCGATCAACCGATCACCCTATCTATCATCTATCTATCTATCTCACCCGCCCCTCCCTCGTTTCCTTCCAGAGCGCTCTTTCTAAGCAGCCACTGCCAATGGAAGCATCACCTGGCCAGGTATCAAAGGTCTAGGCAGAATTTGCTATCTTATCATCACACCACGAGAGCCTGTTCCCAGGGTGACCCAGGCTTGGCATGATTCCCTTGGCTCTGCAGAGAGCCAGGGAACTGATCAAGAAGTGGCAAGTAAGCCCTGGCCTCTCTGCCTGGTGACTCCTGCCCCAGCCCAATTCAGGGCACTTTACCCCGCCCCCACACTAGACACTTCTTGGAGGATGCAAGGGTCGGTCGGAAGGGCTAGCTCCTGAACTTGTCCAGTCTAGTTTGTCCTCGCTAGGCGGCAAGTGAAGAGACTTTGGATACTGTGCAAGAAAAGAAAAATGGAGGGGGGGGAGGAGGGGGAAGCACTTGTAATTTCTCCACTCAGAGAAACTCAGGGGAGACTGAGCGTCAGCAAACAGCTAGTGACAGACTTGCGTTACCTACCTGGTCTCAAAAAATGGGGACCATGCCTGGGGGCGCATTTTGGGTCTGGGGCAGGTATCCTTGAGCCCCAAGCATGCAAAGGGGTGGGGCAGGGCTAGAAGTGCTGACTAAGCAAAACCTGCAGAACTCAAGAAAGCGGCTCCATGAAAAGAGAATTTTGTGCTGCTAACTTTGTTCAACTGTCATGAGCACTACTAATGTGACCTGACGACCTACTGCGCACCAGATGTGTGCACATTGCCTCTAACTCTGCAACGGGCTCAGGACTTCAACACACAGGCAACAAGGTGCAGAGGCCTGGAATGGCTTTTTCCTTAGGTTCCTTGACACAGGCGGGATGTAACCACAGCTCTCAGTTCCCGGCTCAAAAGCAAACTGCTTTCATCTCGGGCCTTCACTACTCCCCTGGGGGCAGGAATTTTTACCTTTATTTTACCAGTGGGAGGCCTCAGGGGGCGGAGCTGCCCTGAGTTACAAAGCCACACGTGTGCCTGGTGTTGGGACTGCTTCTAAGCTTTTCTCTTTGTTTCTCTGTGTGGGGGTATGCAGGTTTTGCCCCTCCCCACCTACATTCGTGTGTGTGTGTGTGTGTGTGTGTGTGTGTGTGTGTGTGTGTGTGTTGTACAGAGGTTGATGTCAGGGGCTCTATCTTATTTTTTGAGACAAGGTCTCTCTCTGAACCTAGAGTTTGCGGTTAGGGCTGACCTGGTTAACTGAAAGCCCTCAGGATCCACCTGTTCATAGGCTCCCAGGGCTAGGGTTATGGACATGGACATGTGCTACTGTGCCTGACTGTTGAGTGAGTGCTTAGGGCCCAAGCGAGCTCAGGCCCTCAAGTTCACACAGCAAACAATTTATCTACGGACGCATCTCCTCAGCCTCATGTCTATGCTTTTCAAAATGCACTCACTACAAGCCTTCCCTCAAGAAACCATCTGAGATGGTCAGTTCCCCAAATGTCTCAAATGCTAAGGTCCGTGGCCCTGCCTGGTTCTGTTCTCACAGTACAAATTGATTCTGTGTCCCATGCCTCCAGCTGAAAGGCTTGTGGAGGGCTGCTGGACACAGATGCTGCTGAGAAGTGACCTACCTCTGACTCTTGAGGGTTCCCTGGCTGCCTGCCCCATTGCTCTGAGACCTTAAGCTAGCCCTGTGGGTCCTCACTGGAGCTTCAGAAAAAGGCTGAACTCTCTCACTGCAGAGCTCAGAGCAAGGCAGCAGTTTGCAAGATGATACTGACAGGGATAAGCTGGGGCCAGAAGTGGCTGTGCCCAGTGAGTGCCCTCGGCTACTTCTTCAGATGGTAACCTGACTCTGTGGTCTGTCGGTCTGAAGTGATATACATATAGCTGTCATTCCTTAAGGGCCTTGGGGAGGGACCTCAGAGATGCCAAGGCTGGACTGTCCTCATGGGCTGTAAGCCGAGAAGGCCCCTCCCCTCCCCTCCACAGAGGCCTCACCCTGCATCCCATGTCCACTGCACTAAATCACCAACTGCAGACTGCTTAGAGGTCAGGCACCATAGGCAACCGGGCCCGGCATCAACAGCAAAAGCTGAGAGGGTCTCCTATCAGAAGTCCCCCAAAGGCTGTCGTTTTATTCTTTTCTTTTCCTCCCCCCCCCCTTTTGTTAAAGGAAGAGATTCCAGGCAGTAAACTGGGCCTTCTGAGGCTAGTGTTCATGCACAGACTGCCCCAGTGTGTAACACATCTTATAGCAGTTACAGCAGCTTGTGCAAACAAGGGAGGGCCAGCCTTTCTGAGCCAGTCCTGAATGCTTTCTGCTTGGCAGAAGGATGCTCACTGCCCCACAGTGGCAGGTTACCGCTCTTTTTCTGGGCATTACACACAAGAGAGTGGCGTTCACCTCACACCTGATAGTCAATACGCCCAGAGTGGACATGATTAGAAGTTCAAATATTTTCCCATTTCTTTCCTTTCCTTTCTTCCTTCTTCCCCCCCCCCCCATTTTTTTGGTTTTTCGAGACCGGTTTCTCTGTGTAGCCCTGACTGTCCAGGAACTCATTCTGTAGACCAGGCTGGCCTCGAACTCAGAAATCCGCCTGCCTCTGCCTCCTGAGTGCTGGGGTTAAAGGCGTGCACCAGCTTTCCTATTTTTTTAAAAATATTTTTACATGTGTGTGTTATGCAGACATGCATGTGTGCACGTGTATATCCCATAGCACATATGTGGAGGTTTGTGAACAGCCTGTAGGAATCGGTCTCCTACCACGTGGGTTGTGGGACTAACTCAGGTGGTTAGTATTGATGGCAAGCCCCTTCACCCTTCTGAGCCATTCAGCAGCCCCGTTTTTTTATGTCTAATCATTCTGGGGTTGAGGAACCTTCTGGGGTCCCCTTTGACTCTCACTGCCTCGTGAATTACCTCATCAAAGTACAAAGGTGCCTCCCAGATCGTGACCCCCTACACAAGCTCAGCAGAAGGCACCGTTTGTCTTGATCTACCATTAACCCTTCAACATTCAGGACTAGCTATTACCTTGAGAATGGTATCTGGACCAACATAGTCCACAGGAATGCTGACCCTCCCTGGACTCACCCACAGGAAACCCCTAAACGGTGTCCTAAAATCGCTAGGGCATAAAGGGTTCTTCCTGTCAGGGAGTTCCTTCTGTGCCCTTCTGTAGAACCACACCGATGTAGGCTAAAATGTGACTGCCCCACATTTGGTATTTGATATACACGGAGGTGTCCCCAGGCTTCCTTCTCCGCGCTACCTTCTCTGGCAGCTGCTCCTCTGGGAGCCTTGAGTAACCTGGCCAGATTCATTCAGGGCCTCAGGAAGGTGGCTACAAGACACATCTTTCCCATATCTGTCCATCAATCTCCCATCAACAGGCCCTCCTCATCTCTATCCTGTCTTCCTCTCACTCAGTTCTTCTACTTCTAATCATTGTGGGGCTGAGGAAGTCTCTTTGGTCATCCCCTTTGACTCTCACACTATCCAGTGAATTGCCTCTTGATAATCTTTGCTGATGTCATCATGCAACATTCCAGAATTTGTTAAGGCCAGCCCCGCTTAAGCACAGAGTGTGTTCCGAGAACGGCATTCACACTCAAAGCGTCTTTTGAGACTTCAGATGTCATGTGCACTGCTCCCCTCCTCCCCACCTGTGTCCCACTCTGGTGGAAACCTGGGACTCCCATGTATCCAGGGCTCAGGGAGCATGTATGTGCTCATAGCTGGACACTCACATTTTAAAGACAGAGCTCCACAATGCCTCCCGATTGGATCGAGGCACAAGGCTCAGGCTCAGATGTCATTATTTTTCGGTGGATGGCAACCCCTCTGGGAGGCAGAAAGGCAAAGCAGGATTTCAGAATACTAAATGGACCCGCAAGGTACAAAAAAAAAAAAAAAAAAAAAAAACCCAACAACAACTGTGCTAGTACAGCAACAGATCTGTTTGTTCTCAAGTCCTGCTTTGAGCTGTTAATCAAGTCCAATCTTTCGGAATAATAGCCTGCTTATTACCACCCTGTTTGCATGACAAAGCAACTCAATAAAACTTATTTCGCCCTGGCCCAGAGGGGGTGTGAAGGATCAACCATGAGAAAGGAGTCTTAGGAATTCCTCGAGGCACTCCGGGGCCAGAGCCCAGGAATAAAGACAATGTAATTTGCCACCAAGAAAAGCCCAATAGACCAATAAATTACCCGCGTGCAAAGGGATTAGATCAGGTTTCAGAGGCCTAGGGGAGGGGCAGGGTAAGATGGGAGGGAGACAGCCATGCCTTCTCTTAAAGAGGTTAAGTGTCGCTTGGGACACAAGCTCCAGGGTCAAGATGTTTTCAACTCTGCTTGCACAGTGACTGTCTGAACTGATTTACTTGCTCGGAGATCTGAATCCTGATGTATTCTGGGAACTGTGATGAATGGTCGTTTTGGAACATACTCTGTGCTTAGGTGGGGTTGGCCTTAACCAATTCTGGAATGTTTCATCTGAGTCCGGATGGAGGCATGACGGTATCAGCGAAGACTCTCAAGAGGCAGCTATTGCCCAACTTCAAATCGCTGCCCTTTGCCAGTGGAACAGGAATCCTTTACACACCCAGCCCCCCACACCGCTAATCGGCTGGCATCCTGATAGATTCTGCCACCAGGGGGCACTAGATGAAAAAGGGAAGGTGTCCCTGGAGTCCCCCTACTGCTGGCCTTCCCTTCTGCTCTGGCCTCTAGCTTCTTTGCATGTGAGTGGCTCTGAGGTACCAGTAAGCTCAGCAAGCTCCGTCAGTTCCCTTTGTCACTTTGCCCTCCGAGGTGTAAGCGGTGTCCTGCTGTGTGCCTCGGCGGGATCCCTCGGTCTTTTGGAACTTTAGGGTTCCCAAGCTTAGCGCCCTTGGTGGAACCGCCCGAGGCGGGGCGGAGGTCACTTTCCTGGCAAGCCTAGGAATGAAGCGCCTGACTGAGGACCTCAGCCGGTGAAGAGCTCCGGAAAGCAAGCCCCAGTGGCAGGCAGCCCCAGCACTGGCGCTCTATCTTAGTGAACAGTGGGACTTAAGAGGCAATAGCTTCAATTAGGACACGGGCGGGTGGAAGAAAGCTTCTGTAAGTCTGCCTGCCTCGGGGAGAGGCCAACCCTGAAGTCTCAAGTCTCCGTGGCCCTTTCTTCACTGCCCACCTAGTGCGAGAAGCAGACCTTCTTAGATAGGACTCTGGAAACGGGTCGCATCGGCATCCTGAAGGAGGTGGGGGAAGGGCACTAAGGAGGGGTCTCCTGCTGATTCTAGTCCCACAGTAATGAATCTTGGTGGGCGTGGGGATGGAGTGGGGGGTGTTACAAGACAAGAACGGATGCCCGAGGCTCCCTGTAGGCGTCGCTCCTGCAGGAATTTCACTCAATCATCCTGGCATAAACACCCAGGTGTTTGGCCCCAGATCCTGAGAGGGACACACCCAGCAGACTGCTTTTTTTTTTTTTTTTTAACCAGGTGCTGCGTAGCCTACCTCACTTAACCTATCACTGCAGATGCCAGAAGGGATCACCGCTCCTGGGTGACATTCCAGGGCCAGACAGCCTAAGGGCCCCTGAACGGCCACTTTATGGCCATGTGTTTCCCACCCATTAGCTCTACTGGGAATTGTCCGCGTTTCCTACGGAGTCTGGACAAGGCTGGGAGCAAAAAGGAGCTTTGGGGGAAACCTCAGGTGACCCAGGAAGAGAAGGCAGAAATGTGGGGGAGCCGGGCCCTGGAGGGTGAACTCACTGCCTACCTAGCGTGGGCAGAAGTGGCTGAGTGCCACTCCTAGAGCAGGGGCAGGACAGTACTGCCTCCTCCGTCACGCCCTGCCAAGGCTGCCCTGCCTCAGCCTCCACACAAGCCAAGTTGTTGCAAGCACCCTTGATGACTGCCAAGGAGAAGGGCACACCTCAGCTTTCCAAACAGGCCACCCGCCCCAGCTCCCACAGGAGCCCCGGAGAAAACAGCTCTTGGGCAAGCAGGGTGGGCGTGGAAGGCCATGACTCCGCCCTCTAGTGGGAGGCCACAGGCAGCCTATCAAAGGAAAGCTGAGAGCACGCCTGGGGTAACGGGCCCATGGGGCGGGGGGGGGGGTCAAGCAAAGGGACAAGGCCCTCACCCAGGACAATGAAGCTGCAGGTGAGAGCCGCAGAGTTTCTGGTTGAAGCATGACCCCTGTTACTAACTCGTGGCTCACACCTGAGGTGACAGCTTTATCGTCAGACTTTGCTTCCAGCCATCTAGGCTTTTCTGTTCAGCGGCAGGTCAAAACACCTCTGAGAAGAAAAGGAAAAAAGAAAGAAAGAAAAACCCACCACCGAGGCACACTGTCTCCCTCCCGGCAGTCTGCGGGTGCTGGAAGGGCACATGCCAGGCTGGTACTCAGGTGGGAGGCACAACCCTGAACTCCTTTCTATGTGGAATGGCCCTGTAGTGTCTAGCTGTCCTAGCATTTGTCAAACAGGGCAGTGAACTCCTGCTGGCCTGTCTCCCTGACCCATGACAGTGCCATCTTCCTCTCTGGAACCCAAAGTTGGAGGATGACAATGGACAGGAAAGGCCTTTGGAGGCTGAGAAAGCACTGCAGTGCACTGTGGGAAGTGGGAGGCTACTCTTCACCTGGCCGTCCAGGGTCACAGTCCCACAGTTCTGTCTTGCCCCAGCGTTCCCTTCCCCCCATCCGCATCTTAAGGCTCACCCGCTCAACGGCAGAGCTTGAACAGGTACACAGGGAATTCAACAACCCTGTTTATCCGAAATCTGCAAAGGGTAGGAGTCTGGCATCTGCCATTGGGCACTGCTGGGTAACTGGCTGTGTGTAATGCCTCCTCCAGCTCTGCCTCCTCATCAGGAATGATGGTTCCTGAGGGCTCAGGCTGATTAACTGAGCCACCTGAGGAAGCTCTTGGTACTCTGTGGCCATGCAATCCACTGAAGAACTCTTAAAATTCTCCTCCTCCTCCACACAGTATCTGGGAAAGTGTGAAGGTACTATGTTTGGAAGGACGCTGTTAAAAGCTAACTAGGAGTGGTTGGTGAGAGGACAGACTTTTTGAGTGCTTTTTTAAAAAATCTTTTTTGGTCTTTGGCTTTTTAAAATGTCTACTGCTTTTATAATCAGAAGACATATTTGGGGGAGATACGGGGTGTCTGGGCCAGGGGAGTCCTGTGGTCTTTATCCTTTGAACAAAAGCCAGAATCAAAAGAAATTAAAAAACAAAACAACCCCCCCCCCAAAAAAAAAAAAAACTCCTAATGGTTTTGTAGCTTCCAGGACTATGATGGACAAGCTTGAGGGTATGGGGGAGGAGAGAAGGACAAAAACTAGGCTCCCACCCTTAACATATAGAATTAGAGGCTGAGGAGACAGAAACCCAAGACTGGTGAGCCTTGGGAACCAAAAGTCTGCATGGACTGCATGCACTGAATTTAGAATTTGATCAAGTAGGCGGGGG
>NC_034590.1:45097211-45145863 GCF_900095145.1 Mus pahari | reverse complement strand
GGGGGGGGGGGATATGAGTGTTCAACTCAGAACTGGGTGGCAAAGACAAAGCATAGAGCATCCCATGGGGAAAGGGGATAGACTATGAAGAGGAAGGGTCTGGGTTGTGCTGGATCCTCTAGGAATGAGGTTTGGGCTAGAAACCAGAGATGCTACTCCTGGATGCTGCAAACAAGGACCTCGAGATTCTGAGTGTGGTCCATCAGGGATGGGATTGGAGTAGGATACCAAGGCAGCCCCCTTGGTTACAATGTGGCAACAGAAAAGTACAGGAAAAGGCAGAGGACTCCAAGCTCTAGGCGATAGGACTACATGGAGACCATTTTGCAGGGAAGACGTGATGTTCTTGGGCAATGGAGTCCCAGATCCAGGTGGGGTGGGGGATGCAACTAGGGAGCCCACATCCTGGTATGCCTGGGACCCAGGAGACATGTGGGGAGTCCTGACTTTCAGTTTGAAAACTTGGAAAAATCTTGGGCAAATTGGTTGAGTGGGCCACTCAAGGAAAATAAAGCCTTCAGGGTGCATCTCAGCCCAGTGGCAAAATAGTACAGTACTAGGCTGGTACTGAAGCTGGAAAAGAAGCCTTGCACAATCTGGGAAAGGCAGGATCTTTAGTAGGAACTCCTCAACCTTACTCATTTGCCTCTGCAGGACCCAGTCTCCTCTCTCCCATCTCATCGCCTCTGCAGGACCCCAGTCTCCTCTCTCCCATCTCAGCCTTATTTATGACGTTGGTTTGCTTCCCTTACCCCTCCACATTCCCGACAACCCCTCTTTTGGGCAGCAGGGTGACTACACGAAATTTTTCCAGCCTTGCAGAGGCTCCCCTTCCCCAGAAAACTTCCCCTTTTTCTCCAGTTCACCCTCAGAGCCTCAGGGGCCATGGGGACTCTAGGAGTTATCGGTACTCTCTGCTCGCTACTCCCTGGCTGCTAGTCACCTACCTGCCTCTTGTAACTGAACATCCTTTTCTCCCCTCTTCTGCATGTCGGCCCCCCCCCCAAGTCATAGGCTAAAATCTAATCGTCAAAGCGATGGTATTATGAACAGGATCCAGGACTTTTGGAAGTGTTTATATCATGGGAGTAGAGCCCTCATGGAATGGAGCCCAGAAAGCCAGTTTTCCATTCCTTCTGCCTTGGAGGGACCTAGTAACAAGGCACAAGATGCACAGAATAGAAAGGTTCTCTAACCAGATTCTACAGTGGCTGGTTCCTCGGTCTCTGATTTTCTAGCCTCCACAGCTATAATCACCAAATTTCTGTTGTCTGCAACAGAAACTCCTTTTGGAACCCAAAATCCAACTAAGAGACCCAATAACTATAATCTAAGAAGCAGGCTTACAAGTTACACATTCTTCCCTTTTGTTTGTTTGTTTTTGTTTTTTCCCCAAGACAGGGTTTCTCTGTGTAGCCCTGGCTGTCCTGGAACTCAGTCTGTAGACCAGGCTGGCCTCAAACTCAGAAATCCGCCTGCTTCTGCCTCCCGAGGGCTGGGATCAAAGGTGTGCGCCACCACTACCCAGCTCAAGCTACACATTCTTAAATAGCAGTTCTGATAGAAAAGGCCTCATCTCTATGGCCGTGCACATATATTTAGATACTTGAGAGAACCTTAGTTTCTCTAAGCCTCAGTTTCTGCACTTGAAGACTAACACTTCTACAACAGGTAGAGTTCAAAGGCCTAAGGGACTGGCTAAAGAGCTGGCCGAGCAGTTAGGAGTGCCTGCTGCTCTTGCAGAGGACCCGGATCAGTTCCCAGCACCCACACAGGGCAGTTCAAACAAAACCAAGTAACTCCTGTTCTTGTGGCTCTCATGTTCTCTTCTGGCCTCTCTGGGCACTGCATAAATGTGGCACACATGCAAACATGCAGATACATACACATAAATAAAAGTAAATGAAGATTTTAAACTATTAGGGAAAGAAACAAAGAGAGGCTGCATTGAAGCTCTCTTAGAACTAGCCCTTCAAATAAAGCATGCCATCAGACCCCGCCCCCCCCCCCCCCCCCCAGGCCTTGGATGGGTTTCTCTTAGAAGTCTGTTTGAATAAGTCACAATGGTCTCACAGCTTAAAATGTATCTATTTACTGTGAGCTGAAGAGGATGCTATTTGTGGAGAACTCTTTTAAGAAGTTTTTTCCGGTCTCTCCTCTTGCCCTGCCCTGCCCCCACCTCGGGTAGATGGCAGCGACTGCCCCATCCTCTATCCTAGAACAGTATTCACTCCTTCAGCCTTTCTCTCTTCAACAGGCTGAAGGCCTCCATCAGAAGGCTGTACTGAGGGCTAGAGAGATGGCTCAGTGGTTAAGAGCACTGACTGCTCTTTCAGAGGTCCTGAGTTCAATTCCCAGCAACCACATGGTGGCTCACAGCCATCGGTAACGGATGCCCTCTTCTGGTGTGTCTGAAGACAGCTACAGTGTACTCGTATACATAAAGTAAATAAATATATCTTTAAAAAAAGAAAAGGCTGTACTGAGGTAGGACTTGATGTTGAGCAAGTACACGTAAACACTCAAAACACACAAACACTCTCAGTCTGGCGAAGTGAAGGCATCTTTCTTCACATAACTATGTCCAATTTAATTTGCACCCCTGCTTACTGCTGGCAGCCATTCAAGTAGGCAAGCTCTGAACAAACGTAGGCTTTCACAGGGCTGCTCGGCCAGTTTCCACCTGTCTTTTTTTTGGGGGGGGGGGTGAGGGTGTGGCCACGGCTTTCTTTTTGTCCTGAATGTCCACTCACTGCCTACCAGAACCACAGGCTTTTCCACCTTTATTCTGGGGCATCCTGTTTGCTGGACCAACATGTCAGAGCATGACAGTCCATCTCTGCTGTGGAAATTACGCAGCTAGCTCTTCCCCACGTCGGAAACTGTCTCTCTGATCCAGGTTTCCTGAGCACCCGCATTCCTGAAGGCTGGCCTCGGTGTAGTTTGGTCCTTGCTGACCGGCAGCTCAGTTTTCACAAAGGTGGGCAGTTTTGACTAGATGCAACTGTCAAAGGCCTCCGAGCAGGAGAAACCTTAGCTAGCGGGCAAGACACAACTCAGCTATCAGCTGCATCTGCCAGGATTTGGTTACCAGCCTTGAAGCCAAAAAGAAATGGGTTTCTTGGACACGGAAAGTGGCGGAATTTGAGTTGTGAATTATATAACCCATCAGTGTGCCTCGGACTATGCAGATAACTTTTTAAGACAAAGAAATGAACAGGAGAATATCACACGCCACCCCTGAGCCCACCTCGCCCTTGCAAGCTCCCCCTCTTCCCCCCCCCCCGCCCTCCAGCCTCAGAGATTAATAAGTGCTGCAGCTTTAAGAGCAGGAGGTGTTGTTTTAAGAGCCCTGGGAGCCCCCCTTCTCAATTTCAGCTCAGAGCTGAGATCACATCCCCCAATGCAGCCAAAGGACAAAAGCCATTTATCAACCTATCTAATAAAACTTCCAATGGGCTGGATCTTTATCCGGACCAAACCAAAACGAACACAAGTGCAAGCTACCGCCGAGAGTCTTTTGTACTTGCCAATGGTTTAGACGTTGTTATTTTAACTCTTGGGAAGGAATAAGATCAGTTGTTTTTTTTTTTTTTTTTTTTTTTTTTTTTTTAAATAGGACATTTAGATAAGCGGTTCTCAACCTGTGGGTCTTGACCCCTCTGGGGGTCCAGCTATCCTTCCACAGGGGCAGCCTAAGACCATCAGGAAACGCAGATACTTACATCACAATTCATAACAAAACTATGGTTATGAAGTAGTAATGAAAATAATCTTATGGTTGGAGGATCACCACAACGTTAGGAAGGTTGAGAATCCTACTGATTTAGATGAAGAAACTTGGGTCTCAAAAACATGAGAGAGTTGGGGGGGGGTGTCATCCTTCCTGCTGGAACTCTGTGGGGGTTTTGATATTTCCAGGACTTATTGGAAGATACTGACATCCCTCCTCCTTTCTGGTCCTGTGCAGGCAGTGATCTCTCTCTTCAGGAGAGAGCTTTAAAAAAAAAAATGCTTTTGAAAGTCTAGGGTGCTCCAGGGTCTAGCAGCTGCTGAAGGAGCTGAGATGCGTTGATTAGGAAGGCTCTGGGGACACTGCAGCCCGGCTGGGACAAGAGGGTAAACTGACCCTTACCCCAACAGTGCCTGTTGTCTCTGTTCTGTGCGCTCTGGGAATGCCAACTTACAACCAGGCCTAGCCTGGACTGACTGCCCTGTTCTGTCAGTTCCTTGAAACTCTTGGCTGAAGAGGAAATCAAAACAACTCAATCCCCGTCCTAACTCAAGTTCTTTCTTGCAAATCTCAGCTGCGCAGAGGCAGCATAACCACATCTGGCCGAGCTGTGAGACAGGCTGGAGTTTTTTGCTCAGAGACACGTCTGAACCCCACAACACAATGGAAACGGCCAGGAGATCCCGCCTTACACGGAGGACCATTTGGTCGTGACACTGTTTATTTGTATTTAAAAAAGAGAAAAACCGGTGAAAGGCGTTTAACTGGCTTTCTCTGACTCTGAGCAGCATGAAATAAAAATTTTACGAAACATTATAAAGAAAACAGACTGGGGATTTAAGCTTCGTTCACTCCCCCTCCCCCCAAAGGGGAAAAAAGTAAAGAAACCGGAGCGTTTGGGAAGGAACAAACGCTTCTCTGTGGAGTTGGTCTCCCTTCCCCCAACAAAAACAAGAGGTCCGGCCTCGGAGGAATTTGAAAGCAGCGATCTGCCAAAAACATTGTGAAAAACTATGGGGGATTCATTGGAAACAGATGGGCTTTTTCAGCTTTTAATTCTGAAATTCTCTCGCTTTCTGGCACAATAAAAACAAACAGGGGGGCGACGCAGAATGTTATCAAACAGGAATTAGCACGTCTGAGCCTGTGTCCGTGGGCTTTCCCGCGTGGGCCAGCGTGGGGGCGGGACAGGGCGGTCGAGGACTCGTCTGGGACCTCCCCAGCGCCCCCAGCTCCACCCCTGGGCTACCAACAGGTTTTGCAAACTGGTGGGCGAGGAGCTGGAGAAAGTGCTCCTGGTGCCCAGTCCGAGCCTCCTCTGGAGCACCCAAGAGGCGTTCAGGGAACCCGATTTCTCGTAGGGAGAGAGAGGGACTGAGAGGCATCTCTGCAGACCTCCCCACTCGCTCCTGCCCTTCGGAGCTCAGACAGGGGTTCCCTCACCTCCAGGTTTCCACTGACACCCATCTCTCCCTCCACAGGGCTCGGGACAAAGACTCGTAGAAATGGGAATCTGGGTCCCCAGGAGGCTGGTGAACTGGGGCCCCGACTGGCGCAGGGAGGCCCGGGAGTGAGACCGGTCGGCTGTCCCTCCCAACCAAGGAGCTGTGCCTTACCTGCGGGGAAGCTGCAGAGAAGGAAGGCGAGGGTCGGCCACAATCCCAGGGCTGAACGTCCTGCCCCTCTCCCCATACCCATCCATCCAGCTCGGCCTGTTACCACTAGCCTCTCCCTGGAAGAAGTTTAGAAGAAAAAGAGGGAGGGAAAAAAAAAAAAATCAATCACGCTGCGGAGAAGAGGCAGCCTCGCTCCGCCGGCGGGAGCAGCGAGCCGGGAGGCCCGGTCCACCTCCACCACGGGCGCCCCGTGTCCACCCCCACCCCACTCCACCTCCCGCCGCCCGGCCCCGCCCTCACCATCCATCATTCGGTTCCCCGCCAATGTCCCAGCGGCCCCGCGCCCCGCCGCCGCGAGCCCCGCCCTCCCGAGCTCGGGTTTCATCCAGGCGGGCGGGTGGGAGGGAGGAGAGGCGGCCCAGGCGGCCGGGCCGGTAGCCAAGGGACCTGGAGAAACCAGGGGCCCCCGAGTGCCTGGCTGGTCCTGGGCTCCGATCTAACCGCCACTCCCCACTCACCCAGGTGGCTAAGGGCGCTCAGGACAAGAGGATCTCAAAGAGCTCCTTTAATCCTTCCCCATCAACATCCCATTCAAGTAGAAAGAGCTTGCAGACAAACTCCAGCCTCCCTTTACCACCAGACTACCTCCTCCCAAACCCCCACCAACACCCCTTGGCTCATTTCCCCACTTCAGATGTCTCGCCGGTGCAGAAGACTGAAAAACCTTCTCCGGAGTTGTCAGACTCTGGGGCGAATGACCCACTGCCACAGCTCCGCCTCAAGGATCACGCCCCGCATCGGTCCTGGGCCACCCAACTGGACTCTGAGGGGTCCCCTCCAGCACTCTCTCTTAAACACCGGGTTGCTTCGCAAGAACTCGGTCCTGTTGCAACTGAGATCGCTCACAAACAGATCTTGCGAGCCTAAAGCTGCCTCCAGGGACATAGCTACCAAACTAGGGAGGTAGACGGTGGTCCCTGGGAAGCGCAGGGTCGAGCCAGCTGAAGCTATATCCCTAAGGCTCACCTTGGAAAGGGTGGTGATCTCCCCTTTTCGGTCTCTTATTTTTCCAGGAGAAAAAAAAAATGTCTCCTTCCCCAAGGTTTTCTAGGCCCCACAGCTCTTCTGCCTTTTTGGTATTTAAGGGACTGGCAAGTTGCGCTGAGAAACATCTTCTGTGTGATACCAGTGTGCCAGCGCAAGTGTTTTCAGTCAAACGGATTCCTCCGCCCCCCCACCCCCAAGCCTGCCCATCTGGCTCTTTGCGGGGGAAAAATTCTGGGTTTTGATCCAATTTCTCTTAAGAGCTATCACAGTCTTCACTTGCAGGCCACACAAGCTGCGGGGCTACCTCTGCATTTAGTACTCAGCTGTGGGAGAGCCTGGGAGAGCCGACTAGGGAGGAGGAGGTTGGGGGTGGGGAGTTGGGGGCGGGGCCTCTGCCCTGAAGTCACGTGGTGGCTCCGACACGCAGCCAGGCAGCACAACTTCAGAATCTGGCTTTCCTGAAGCAGGTGAGTAAGTGGAGACTAATTCCTCAGCCACCTGTGCGGCCAGAAGCTGCAGTTTCTCCTTTGGTCGAAAAGCTCTTGGTGGCAGCTGTTGTCCCTTACAGTTGGGCTATTCCGGTATTCCTCTCAAATGTTTAGGTCTCAAGACTTAGCAGGCTCTGCCTACTTGAACTGGAGCTTCCAAGTGCAGTGTAGGTTTGTCTAGTGAGAGGTCACCGTCTCAAATCCAGTTCTCAAACGCGTTCCTTTCCAACCAGTCAAACCCCACAATTGTGTGGGAGTCCTAGCACAGCAGCCTGCTCCAGGGGCAAGGGGCAGCCCGGGCGCACTAAGGGAGCACACAGCCAGACTGCCCAGAGACCTTCCCCCTCCTCAGGTCCAGCAATTGACACCGTTTGCTGGAAGCTGCCTTTCAGGAGCTCATTCTAAACCTTTGCATAATTAGGGCTCTCCTAAGCTTTCCTGGCAGCCCAGGCCACTGCAGCTCCAGATCAGAACCCTGAGGCCTTCAGAAGGCAAGCAGGAAGGCCCCTCTAGCCCTGCCTGCCCTAGGCCCAGGGACAGCAGGGATTTTCATCTCAGCACCTGTTTCTCCGTGTAAAAGGGCCAGCCTACTATTGTCACTTAAGACCGCAACTGAATACAATTTGGGAGGGACATTACCCCCAGCATTGCTGCTAGGGATGGGTACTGCTTTGAGGGGAGACTCAATTTTTATATATATATATATATATATATATATATATATATATATATATATATATATTCATGTATATATATATATATATATATATATATATTCATGTATATGATATATGTGTGTGTATATGCATATGTATATATCTGTGACTATGTGCACATGTGTGCAGGTGCTGACACAGGCCAGAAGAGGGTGTCGCATCCCCTAGGAGTTGGGATTACAGGAAATTGTGAGCTTCCCCACATGGGTGCCAAAAACCAAACTCTAGTCATCTGTAAGAGCACCGAGCATTCTTAAGCACCGAGAAATCCCTCCAGCCTGAGAGCCAACTTTTTATTTTTCCAGCTTTGAGTTTGGGGTTTCCTATGTGTTTTAATCATATTTAAACCCCCACCCTCGACCCATTTCCTTACCTATCCAAATTTGTGTCTATCTTTCTCAAACCCTTCAAGACCAATCTATGTTGCCCAAACATAAATATTCTTGGGTATGTGGGCTTTCACCGGTTAGTTTATCAGGTACCCTTAGAGAAAACTGTCTTTCCTCTTAACAGCTAATCATTTGCTCCATGGCCATCTGTTCAGGATGGACTCTGTCCCGTTTGGGGACGAGAATTGTCAAGTGTCTTGAAGGCTTTGTTTCTAATGATCATGGCTAATATTTTGATTTGTTCTTTTTCTAGTCATGTGTATGAACGCGTATCTATATGCATGTGACTGTAAGTGCCTGCAGGGGTCACAGTTGTTGGAGTCCCTGGACCTAGAATAACAGCTGGTTGTGAGCCATGTGACGTGGATATGCTGGGAACTAAACCTGGTTCCTTTGGAAGAGAAATACATACTCTTACCACTAAGTCATCTCTCCAGGCCCTTGATCTGTTCTTACACCGGCTGTGCTGGTTTACATTTCCAGTTAAGATAGGTCCTGTGATCATCCTTGTGCAGAGGAGGAAACTGTGGCTGAGTGATCAGAAATATTGACCCAAGCTGGGCATTGTGGTGCAGGCCTCTAATCCCAACACTCAGAGGGGGAGAGGCAGGCAGACAGATCTCCCTGAGTACTTCGAGGTCAGCCTGGTCTACAAAATGAAGCCCAGGACAGCCCGAGCTAGTGAGATACTGTTCCCTCCCCCAACAATCTTTCCTGAGAGAGGTGCTATTGGGGAACCTCTCCTGGTGTTCTTCCTCTTTTAAGACAGGCCATCAAGCATAGCCAGGTGTGTTCTGGATCCAATACAGGCTGAGCTCAGAGGTGACCTAAGGGGACGGTGGGTATTACTACACGTTGGGGCGGAGGCTGTTTACAGAGATGCTATACTGTTTTCACTGAAGTTGAATTTAACTGGTAAGCTTTTCCGGGCTGATGGAGATCATCATGTGATGGCCCACCCCCACAGGTTTCCCTTGGTTCTTCTGGGCAATATGAAACTTGTTTCAGCTAGGGCAAATCATGATATTCTTCATAGATTTCTCTCACTTATATAAACAGACTCCTGGACAGAGAGGACGTGACTGGTCCAACATTGGTCCCGGGCATTTATGTCCACCTTATAAATGGAGATTGTCAGTGGCTCTCAATCCACTGTTCACCTCTCACTTATGAATCGGATAAATCTTCTGGAGTGTTCTATGCTCTTGCTCTGCTTTGAGATAGTAGGAGAGGGGACAGGGGAGACAGTTCATTTGGTAAAGCGCTCGCTCGCCTTGTCAACGGTCAATTACTTGCCTAGTCTGAGCGTGATCCCAGAAACTCACATGTGTGCATGCAAACACACAAACACACTCACAGCTTACTCACACTGCGTCTTGAGGAACTGGATTGGTTCACTTTATACCTCCGAGTGTGAGCCTATTCTTTTAAATGTACCGTCTGATTCCTCATTGCTCTCCCATGGCCTGGCTACTCTGGGTCTGGCTATCTCTGAGTTGACGAAGCAGCCTTTGTTAGGAGTCCACCATGACCTTTGAGTGTGTCCAGGCTTTCATCCTATCACCTCTCTGCCTTCATCTTCCCACAGGAAAGCCCTAAAGGAACAAAGCAGGGCAGCCTCTTGTGAAAGATGCTCTCTGGGGTGACAAGGTTGCTCAGCCTTCTACAGCCTTGAGATAGTTTTCTGCAGTGGAAGGACATAAACCGGCGGGCCTGGATTACGGCCTGGGAAGAACGTTATGTTTGGCTTGGTGTTCAGGACCACTTCTGATCCAATGTTAGCAGTTTCTGAGCATCTGGCTCTGCATGGCCTTTAGCTAACCAACTACGAAGACCCTCCCGATCCCCCTGTGTGACTATCAACAGCCTGGGCTTGCGTTATGTTATTGTAAATGCATTAATTCGGGCATTGTGCCTGCAAAGCTTCATTTGTGTTTTCTCTCTCAGCCTTAATTTAAGCTCAGCCGGTAGTTAATTAGCACTTGTTTGCGGCCTCCACAGTACCTGCATCTCATCTGCAGGCTGGAACATTCTGACCTTTCTTTTTTCAGATAATCTATGTAAATTTAAGCTAAATCCCGGTGCACCATCAATCCTGAGGGATTCCCCACTGTTCCTACTTCTCCATCCAGAAAAGCAGTGGCTTAGCCTATCTTTGCTTCTTGCCTCTAAGGAATTCTAATCGTTGACAATTCCCTTCCCCCTGCTCTGGAGCCACCAAACTCTTCCTTATAAATGATCTTTCGAGTGGAGGCTTGTTGGACAGGATTTTGAAGGCCATGGAATTCATCCCTAAGTTTCTTCCTTGCCTTCAGGTTTATTGGCCTTTCTTCCACTCAATCGTCCAGTTTCATGTTTTCCTTATAGAAGCTGGTGTGCTTCATCCAGACAATGGATACTTTACAGTGTGCTAAGCAACAGTAATGCAGTGCACGTTCTATCAGAGTGACCGCTAAAGGGGACCACTACACAGACAAGCTCCTTTTGTGGGTGCGAGACGGTAGGTGCACAAGAGCCAAGTGCAAGGACAGTTGTCCATGCTGGTCATGAGGACATCACTGCAGCCCTTCCTTGTCATCACTGTCTTCTTCCCTACAGTCGACAGTAGGACAGGCAGCCATGGGACTTCCTCCCCATGGTCACTGCCCGTCAGGTTAGTAGAAAGCCTCTCTCTGTTTATTTGCTCCCAAAGCATTTGTAAGTTGCTGTCATTGCTCTGGCACTAAGAACTTCTTCAGGCTTCAGTGGTACAGTAAATGCCTGGTGTGTGCAGTACTCTGGGTTTGATCTAGCAATACACACACACACACACACACACACACACACACACACACATACACAGCTTGCACACACACTCGCTCACACACGTGTGCAAACACACCTCATCATAGACTTTAAGACTCTTGCAGCATGCTCCTTGAATCATTTGGTCCACTTAACTTTCCTAGGTTTTCTGGCTGACCTCTTTTCTTTCTGCGTGTACATGCTATTTTTGTTTTGATGGTTTTTCCATTACAACGAGGATAACTTCTTGGTAATTAAAACGTACAGATTTTTTTTTTCTCCAACATTTAAATGTTACTTTTCCTAGAAGAACCGATCGACTCTGATTTTCCAATAGTTCTCTTTTAAAAACTGAGGTAGCATTCCACTGGGACACTGTCACATTTACTGAAAAAACATATTTGCAGATTCCAGCCACTTCTCAAAGTCTTTAAATATGTATCATCAGATTGGCAATACTTTTTCCTCACAAAAGAGACATTTCTTTTATTAATGCATTGTTTTTTTCTATCTCACTCTAAGAACTGAGGGCTCTGAGCTGGGCTTGAAGTACTCTGCGAGCAGCGGAGGAACTGGTCTGCACTAGGCAGCGCTCAGTAACAGGACCTGGCATCTCAGAGGATGACAGTGCCCAAGATGGGTCCTCAGGAACCTTGAGTTTGCAGCACATTCCTACAGTCACCAGACAACCTGGGCCTTAAAAAGCTGAGAGGCTTTGGGAGATGGAGGACATGAGCATCTTTTAAACAGGACAACTGATGGCAAAGCATGAGCTCCTGTACCACAGATGTGCACCTGTTACCCACAATGCTCTTCTCCATCAGCATCAGCCTCATAGCATCTAAAACAACCTCTGTCAAGATTTTATTTCTTAGGCAAACTAACAGACCCATACATAGGTCAGCCTTCATGCCTATTAGACTATTTCTAGAACAGTTAGAGTGTTTTCAGGGACTGAAGGACCAGCTTGGTAGACCTGGGGTGTGTGCATGGAGAGCTCTCCTCGGGACCTCACAAAATCTATCTCCCCACATTATCATGGATGTATTCACTGTGCTAGGAAGAGAGAAAGATGATTTCTAAGGAAAGAACATGATGAAAGAACAAATTTGGGGAGCTTTTAGTTTCCTTCAGTCCAGTACCAAATATATTTATAGAAAATGAAATTATAATATAGGTCCATGCTAAAAAAATTCAGTGTCACGTGATCTTCCTGGACGCAGTAACAGTTAACAGTTCATACACAGCTATCCATATATTTCTATTTCCATGTGTGTATAAGAACACATCAAGCCATCCATCTATGTATCTATCAATCAACCTATCTATCCTTCTTAATATAACAATAATATTGCAAAAACCTATCAGCCTTTTGACTGTTCCCTCTACAGTGGGTGTGTCCTATTAATCATTCTATGAACCCTCTAACATGGCAGGAACGGAGAACAGTTGAGTTCACCAGCCAAAGCCAATGTGCATATATACAGATGGATGAAATGCAAAATGGCACATATGAGGGCTGTCATGTCACTTTAAACAGTTATGTCCCGTTCTCTTCCTAGGCCTCGACTTCCACCTGAAAGCCACCTTTCCTCGGAGAGTTCAGATCGGCCAGTGCTGTTCCCACAGCTAGGATGCCTGATATGGCACCAGCCGCTTCCTAGCTATGCTCTACGACTCCGGCCCATGGCATAAGCTTTCTCTTGCTGTGAGAAGAAGCAAGGGCCTGTTTTGTGTTCCCTGTGCTGTCTCCCAGTCTGAATCAAGGCTACCCCGGACTCCTCCTGATGATCTCCTGGCAGTTTCCAGGGCCACCTTTCCATCTTTGTGTCTCAATCCGTCTCGCCTTCAAGATCCTTAGCAAACCCTTGGGTGAGCCTTTTTCCTTCTTTCAGTGTTTGCCCTGCATCTCCCTAGTGGGATTATTAACTGGAATGCCACCAGTGTGTCATGATCAAGGTCTCTTTCCCTACTTTTTCTTCTCTTGAGCTACTTGTCGAAGATCCTAAAACACCCAACATTTAGTGTATTAATCTGCCAATTCTTCTTCCTACAAAGCCCAGTAGATGAGCAGGGACATTGTAAATGAACTGTCAGTTTCGGATCTCAATCTTTCGAAGATGCTGATGTAAACGTGAGGAAATCTGTCCAGGGATGAGGACTGCCTGCTTTTAGCAGTGTAGCCCAATCACGGCCTGTCTTCAGCTCCTATACTTGAATGGCCTGGCTGCCTCTGGGATATGGCAGATGGGTCTTCTAGTACTGCAGTCCCCTTGCAGGGATGTATCGAACTCATGCTGTCTCTGTAATGAAGTGTCCTTGCCCAACATCTGACTTTCGAACAGTTCTGGAGCTTCATCCGGAATGTTTCTGCATTCCCCGAGTGGAAATATTGCTGAGCAAGTGGGAAATGTTATTTGAGAAGTGACATTTTTATGTTTTACTGTCAGCATGAAATTCTCCAGCAATGATATACCTGAAACTATACCCTGAAGCCATTTAATAACAGCCTCTCATTTGAAGCAGCCAGTAAGATGGCTCAGTGGGTAAAGATGTTTGCTGTCAAGCTAGAGAGCCTGAGTTCCATCCTGGGGACCTGTATGGTAGAAGGAGAGAACTGAGTCTGTTCTCTAACCTCTAAAACACACACACACACACACACACACACACACACACACACACACACACATTAAGAGAGATGGTTCAGCAGTTAAGAGTACTTGCTGCTCTTCCACAGGATCAGGGCTAGGTTCCCAGCACCCATGTGTGAAGACGGTTCACAATCATCCATTACTCCAGTTCCAGGGGATTAAGGCATGCACTTGGTGTACATCCATACACAAAGGCAAAACACTCATGCAGATAAAATGAAAATAAATAAATTCTTAGAAAATTAAAAGCAGCTTTTGGATTCTTATACACTCATCATACGCAGTTCCCGTAATGAGTGGACCACACAGCCTTTACTTCCTTCCCTCTAATCCAGTCACTTCCTGACAGCAGAACTGGCTTGAATCCACTTATCCACCACATGGCAACTGTGGGAACGGACAGTGAGCGAGTCTGTGTCTTTCTCCTCAGCAGCAGATGGCTACACAATTTGTATTAATGAACAATTCAGTGCCAAGCACAAGTTCCGTGGACAGTTAGCAAGAGGAACAGGCGTTCAGGGTATTAACCAAATCCAAAACTGCTCAAAATGGTGAGGGGGAGTACAGAAGAGTCCCCGATGACAGGAGGTGAGGGAAGGACCCGTCTGCAAGGAGGCGTGCTCATGTGACCTTCCGCCCCACAACTGCCCTGATCCTTCTTTTTACCTGAGAGGGAGAACACTGCCTCATCTTCTGTATGAGAGAGAGAGCATACAGCATCCTGGGCTAAGGTTACTCAGTCTGGAAAGACTAGATCTGTAAACGGGGGATGGATGTAGCTTCAGCTCCCTCAGGAGGTTGATGTAAGGAGTCGAGGAATTTACACTCAGACTCCACTCAGAACAGCCGCAGAACCACAGCAAGTGTTGAAAGTAGTTTCCAACATTAGTCGAGTACCCTGGACAAAGACCTTTGCTTGGGTTTTTTTTATAGAATGCCTACGACGTGCCAGGTTCTAGTAGGGCCTTTGCAAATGTGGAAAAGGGGGGGAACCCACAGCACCCTGTAAGGACCCCTAAATAACCTTGATGCTGGGTAGGTTTTAGGGCCTACTGAGCCCTCATTATAAGAAATCATTCTATAGACGACTACAGAATCGCCTTAACTATGCAAGTGGATGGAGCCAGTCCCTGTTTATACATGAGTCTGAGACTCAGGAGGGTACAGTGACTCGCCCAAGATCCCTAGGAATGCAAATGTCAGGGCAGAGCCTAACGCCAGGCTTCCTGATGCCAAGGCGGGTGTTGCTTCTCACTAAGCCACTAAGCTGCACCTCAACTCACCCAAGGTTGATTTTTCCCTGTCAGCTCAACAATGCATCCCATATGCCTCATGATGGACTGCACTAGAAATGGGAGTATGTTTAGAGGAATACTATTTTACAGACACTAAAACAAATAGAAGGATGTTCTTAGAAAAAGAGTATCTCCCTTAGCATCCTCCCCTGCCCCCTCCTAAGTCATGTCGGAAGTCGAAAGTCATAGAATTCTTCATGTGTCTTTTGGATGGCAAGAGGGTTTTACATTTTTTTCTGCCAAGTAGTCACAGTACCCTTTCCTGGGTTTAAGCATGTCCTAGATCACCATGAAAAATTATACAACAAGAAAATGGTTAAGTTGGCCAGATTCTTCTCCGTAATCTCTGTAGCCCACGCCCATTCCAGGGCAGTCTCAGGTTGTAAGCCAGGGGTCTTCTGACCGCGTGTGGGGATACAGATGGCATCTGCCTGCCTTGAGCTTCACTTCCTCCTTGCATACTCTTAACTCTGGCTGGTGGGCAACCTGTTCCTTAACCAGGGGCCAAGTCAGTAGACTCTACAATGGCAGACACTTATTCAAGAAGAGGTCAGGTTCCTGCAATTTAGGAGCTCTTTTCTCAAAATAGTCCCAGCAGAGAAAAATGAAAAGTTGTCAAACCCGAAACTGGCCTTGAACTTCTTACATGGCCAAGGATGGCCTTGAATTCATGAGCCTCCTGCTTCAGCCTCTAAGGGCTGGGATTATAGGAGTGTGTCACCACTAGCTATCCCTGTCATATGATCCTAAGATGGGACATTGAGTAGTCAGTTTAGCATTGTTATGATAGCTACCAGAAGAAAGCATTGTGGGTTTTTTTTTTTTCCCCTCCTCTTTCTGAGGTAGGGTTTCCCTGTGTAACCCTGGCTGGTGTGGAACTCACCCTGCACACCAGGCTTTAAAGTCAGAGATCCGCCTGCATCTTCCTTCCAAGTGCTGGGATTAACGGCCTATGTCAACACCTTACAGCTAGGAAAGCCTCTCAAAGCAGATTTATTTACTCTGCTTCCTGGTTTCAGAGGTGCCAGACCAGAATCTTCCTTTCCATTGTTTCTAGGTCTGTTGTGAGGCCATTTATCTTGATGGCAGAAGCTACTCATCTCACAGGGACAGGAAGCTGAGAGAAGCAGAGAAGGTGTAAGGGTGGAATATATCCTTCAAAAGCACTCTCCCACTTACCCACCCCCTCGAATCCGTTCTTGTCTCCTAACTTTTCCATCACCACGCCCTCCGGTAACACTGTCAAGTCATGAATCCACAAACGGATTAACCCATGATGAAACCAGAGCCTTCAAGATCCAAGCACTTCCTAAAAACCCAATACACAGGCCTCAAGGACACGATCACAACACAACAGAAAGAATTTCTGAAGTCAAAACAGCGAACTGTTTCTGTGGCGATGACCCATGTGTGACAGAGTAAGCTAAACTCTCATGACTCTCATGTCCTAAGACAAAAATGACCCGCCCATGCCTAGCAGGGATGGGGCCTATAGGAGATGTCACCATGAATCTCATAGTAGCTGTGGGTGACCCAGCCTCTCAGCAATGCATTTGCTTCAAAACTCTATTTATTATTTATACCATACCTTCTTCCATCCAAGGTATTAAGTTAGATGAGAATTAAAAATATATTACCTACCCACATGTCCAAATATTAATTATTATTCTCTCCAATGTACCAATTACCGCAAAGAAACCCTGTAATTTTTGTGGTCCTGTCAATGAGCTATGCATTTCTGTGTGCTCTTCTGATGACCAGGAAAAAAAAAATCCTCATGTGGTTTCAAGTGTCCCCTGGTTATATTTTTGTAAAAGCAATCTATTTTTCAGGATGACACCATCAAGGGCAGAAAATGCATACTGGGTGCTCGAAAGCCAGCCTTTAAACAGATTAACATGGGTATCCTTGCCAGGGAAACGTTAGCCAGCAAGACCGAGTGCACTATCAAACTTTGGCACACAGAAATCAGACTTTGCAAAAGCAACCTGTACAGTGTGATGTCAAGGCTTATAAACAGGTGCTCAGGAGGGAAGAGGTCATACTGAGCCTGAAGTGCTGAGTACCATGTATCAAGTTTACAAGGAAAATGCATCCCTTGACGGAATGCCTCAAGTTTGGCTGACGCATGTTAAGTGATGAAGGCTGCCACCTCAGTCTTGGTGTGCGTGTGCCTGTGGCACCTAACAAGTCATCAAAGAAAAGATTCTTCAACATGCCTATGGACAAACAAAGCGTGTTTGCATCCATCCTCCATGCGACCATTATGCTAAGAGGGAGGTAATGGTGCAGAAACTTGCATGGAGAACTGCAGCAGATCGGCTCTGTGCACACAGATAAGAGCAGAAAAGCACTATCAGGTAACAGGACAAATTGTTCCTGTCAGCCGGGGCATGCTCCTGAGAGGAATTTGAGATCTGAGCATCCTGGAAGATGAACAAACATAGTGACTATTAAAATGCTCCAGGGAAACACAAGGCGACACATTTTAGAGCTTTTCTCTCCTATTTGTTGCTCTCTGCTTTGACCCTCAGAGGACACAGAATCTAAAAGAATTAGCCTGTTTCACTAAAATCTTTTCTTTTCAGGGACTTGTGTTTCCCCTCTGATTTTCATACGCTGGCTAATGCATTATTTTGATTTTTGAAAGTTCTACCTCTGGGCAGCAATGCTTAAATAGATCATTGAAAACCACAGAAAAACCCAATGGGGAACGCTTTAGTTAACCCTCTTCGTAAACAGTGCTCGCAACTCTTTATTCTCCATTCCGAGGGCATGCCTTTGTAGGCTCATCAATTAGCAGTGCCTCTAAAATGTTTCAAATAAAAGACTTTTGCATTTACATAGTCAATTTCTGCCAAAAATCTCAAAGCTGCCCCTCCTCCTCCTCATTATGAACTTTTATACCACACCAGACTTCCTGTCCCTCACCTCTGATTGGGCCATGTGCAGCATGTTCCACTCAAAGGACAGCCAAGAAACTAGGTGTCTTCCTTAAAGCTGTCCATTTGTCAGCAAGGAACCTGAAGTCTGCCTGATTCTGCCTGTGTCCTTGGTAAAGCAGACCTTAACTTTCCCATCATCCCTGTCTACTGCTAAGAGAAGGGATAGAACCAGGCTGTGGGTTAAAGAAAAGAGGAATCTGTTATTCGGGCTGGAAACCAGACAGACAAACCAGAGAACCAGAGACTCTCCTCACCAGGCTAACCTCAGTTGTTTTTTTTTTTTTTTTTTTTTTTTTGAATGACTAAACAATGAAAAGTCTGAAACTCGAAGCCATTCTCCTCAAGAATTCTGAGAAACAGAAGCAGACAATAGTAGGCTGAACAATTCCATTTAAAAGGGTTTTGCCCTAGTGTATTTAGCAGAAATGAACATACTCCAATTAGTCTGTGATGCTTTCTGACGATCCTCCTCTGCCTGTGCGGTTTCACTTGGGTGTATCCATCCCCACACCCACTTTGGAAGGTTTCAGGGACATACCTGTTTCACTGTCTACCCTGCATACTTTAAGGCAGGACCTGATTATGCAGCCATGGATGGTTTTTAAAATGTGCTTGAACCTCATTCATTTAGCAAGGCTGTAGCAGAAAAGAGCACTTTAGACCTGGGGTTCTCAACCTTCCTAACTCTGTGACCCTTTAATATGCTACAGTGATTCCCCCAACCATAAAATTATTTTTGTTGCCACTTCGTAACTGTAATTTTGCTACAGTTATAAACTGTAATGTAAATATGTAACATGCAGGATATCTGATATGTGACCCCTGTGAAATGGTCATTCAATTCCCACAGGCTTTACACTCAACACTATGGCCACGCCCCTACACATCTCTGAAATCCTTTCTTTCCCAGGAAATGAAAATGCCAGCCTGCTTCCTGGTAGCAGTGAGCATCCTGGCTTTATCACGCCCCGTCCTGGTGTCAGGGATGTGTGGATCCACTTCTTTAATTTTGAACCTGGGTTACCAAAGACTGCTGTAGCGCAAACTCAGGAATCACATTCAATAGGAACCTCCACGCCTTCCTTCTGTATCAGCCTACATCCCAGGCAGGCAGCAGTGAAAGTCAAATATGCTCCCTTTATAAGATGCCAAGCTGGTCTAGGAACCCTTCTGTCATTATTATTAAACAAATATGTGTGAGTGGAGAGACAGAGCCAAGACAGAATGGTAGAGGTAGCATGGACGGATGAGCCACATGTGCATTAGGAGTGATAGCGTATCTGCGAAGGAAATGAAGGGGCAGAGTTCTTGGACAAAAGGGGATTTGGAACTTGGAATGTGGCTCAGCTGGTAAAGTGCTTGCCCGGCACACACAAAAAGCCTTGGGTTCGATTCCCAACAATGCATGTATTAGATGAGATAGGAGAATCAGAAGTTCAAGGTCATTTTTGGCTCCATAGAAAAGTAAGGAGCAGCCCAGGATACATAAGACTTAAAAGAAAAGAGCAAAGAAAGAGGCTGGATACCGGTTTACTACCCCTGCAGCCCAGAGGAGTCTCTCAGAGAACTTGCTTTATCACAGGCAGAAAGCCACGATGCTCTCCAAGGAGCCAGAGTGCCCTTCACACAGAGAACTCATTCCCTGCTAGTATCTGCAGGCCTGGAAGGTGGCAGCAAATCCAGCCATAAAGAATGTGCAGCCTGCCCGCAGGCAGGGATGCGTGGGTGCCCCACCCCAGAGCCTTTGTCCAGCTTCTGCCATCCTGCCTGTCAGTCATTCCGGGAAGTAGACCTGCTTGAACAGCAGAAACTCTCTCCCCTTGTGTGTGTATGAAAACAAAACAAAACAAACAAAAAACCAAGAGGCCATTTGGGGGTTCACTGTTCCCTTTCAGTGGAGATGGCATGACGCTCTTTCCCCGTTCTTCAGCTACCCTAAGAGCGGGCTTAACATTAACTTCATAAATCACCTATATAGGTACAGACTAACTAGAGAGTAGTAAAGTGACCGTACAGGCTTGCCAGATCCCTGGACCAGATGCCGAGGGACAAAGGCGGGTGACAGCTTACTTTGTTTTTGCTAGAACCCAAAACTACACAGAGGGGAATGGCAGTTTTGGAGGTGATATCCTGCCACTAATACAATTCGACATTCGGTTCCGAGAGCTAAGCCCCAGGCAGCGGGTGCTCAAGCTCTACAGGATGGCCCAAGCACTAGTCTTTCTGGACATGTTGGCTAGTCCCATCTCTCCATCTCCTCGTATAGGGGAACTTTGAGAACGCCCAACTTCATGGCTTGTGAGGAAGGGACAGATCACCATTTCCGCTAGATGGCGATATTTCCCCTAATCCATCCGCTTCAAGACACCCAATTTATAAAATAAATACAATCCAACGCCTTCTGAAACCACACCACATAATAACAGCACACAGGCTCCAATTAAAGTCCCAGTCTCGGGAAACTGACTCTCTCTCCGAGAAAATCTAATGCAACTACTCTAGTAAGATGCAATCGAGAGTTGCATCCAAGTGTCTTTCATATTTGCACCGGTCCCCCAATACACCTGTCCCTCTTCCCCTAGTTAACACTCAGGAATGAGCCAAGGCTCAAGTCAGGCGCTGAGTCCTCGCGGTGCCTCGCCTTCCTCTTAGGAACGTCGGACCTTTTGGGACCCTTGCCCACCCCCCCCCCGTAGCCACCACCCCAAGTCTGGCACACCCTACGCTCCTAGGCAAGGGTCACTCACACTGTACAATGCCGACAGCCCCCGGGCAGGTGCGTTCATTTCCAGCCTCTGCAACCCTGGCCTAGGTGAAGTGAGAGAATCCGGTTTCACCGTGGGTCAGCGAGGTGACCAGAGATCTGTCAAGAGCTCTGTGGGTCGGGGGGGGGGGGGCTCTCGCCTCAGGAAGAGGTGGCCGTGCAGGAGAGAGAGCTCCAGGCGGTACACAGTGGGTGGGACAGGCGCCGGGTCTGCCCAGCCACGCGCAGCGCCTACTGCCCTCAGCATCTTAGGGGGGTGGGGAGGGGGAGAAAAAACACCAAACCACAAAACTTATCTGCTGCCAAGTGCGAAGGCGATTAATCGGTGGCAAAACCCTAAGTGTGCGAGATTGGACACCGGGTTGGGGGAGCCACTGATCAGTGAGGTGACCGAGCACAAGTGTCCGCAGCGCTTTGGGGACCTCGGGACCCCGTGCCCCCGCTGTCCGCGCTTACCTTGGCGGCTGCATGAGCCCCTCCAGCCCGCGGGGGGTTGGCGCTGGCGGGGCTGCGTGCGAAGACTAAGTGTAGGGCGGTCGCTCGTGGGTCCCTGGGTGAGGTGGGAGGGGCCCGGCTGGCGCTGGTCCCCGCAGCTCAGCGGACTCAGTAGCGGCCCGGGGCGCTCCGCCTGCTCCCGGGCTGCATGCCTGCGAGCGCCTGGAGGAGCGAGCCTCAGGAGCGGCCCGCTGGCCACTGCTTCCCGGGCGCAGGGCTCGGGCGGCGTAGCTTGCACTTCCGAGACGCCTGCAGAGTAGGGCGGCCCGGGCTAACCTGCTGCCTCGCCCGGCCTGTCGCCGCCACCGCCACCGCCACCGCTGAGCGCGGCGTCGCGAGGTTCGTTTGCGCGCGGCAGGGAGGGGGCGGGCCGGGCACCCCGGGAGCGGGCGGGGGGCGAGCGCGGGCGGAGCGGAGGGAGGGGGGAGAGGTGGGGTCTGGGCTCCAAAGGCCCCGCCCCGCCGCGGTCCCACCCTTGCTGATCCGCGCTAGTGGGTGTGTGAGGACGTGGGGGGGGGGTGAGCCTGCCAGAAAGCGCACACTCTCCCCGCGGGCTCGCGATCCCGGGGTGCGAGCAGCAAGTGCGGCGACCCTCCCTCCCGCTATCGCCTTCAACTTTCCTAACCCTGGGCAAGGTGGCTTGGAGTCCACGTTTTCAACCTGGGAGCCTACAGTGGCTTCTAATCGTGGATAAATACTGACATCTGTCGAAAGTCACCTTTTTTCTATAGGGATTTAACTCCTATTTAGAATCATATTGGAATAAATAAATAATATGTATATTGCATGCTCAGTGCGCATATACACGCGACTAAAATTACACGCAGTCTGGAGTAAAAAGACTGTCTTGCACTCCCCCTCCCCTCCGCAGTCCAGCTTCAGAGGTAACCTCCGGTCACAGCGTCTTCCTCCCCCGGAGCCTATCCCCACCCCCCACCCCCGCCCCGCATCCTTCTCGCACAGATTGCCAGAGGAAACTCCCGGGCTTCTCAAAAGGATTCTTCATGCAGCTCACGCACACAGTGGAGAGTATAACCAGCCGCCAGCAGCTCATCTCCAGGGGTCTCACCCCAACGCCATGTATAGGTCTGAAACCCTAGCTGGGGTGTGAAGTCAGCCGGGACACACAGCTCACATTCAAATTAGCACTGAACAGTTAGCGCTGCCAGGATATTTTATACAGGGGTTACGACCTGATCTTCTCTTAATCTGAACCGAGCGCTGGAATTTTGATAGGATGAGAACTCTGTATTTAATGAAAAGGTATCGTCCATATTAAGACCCTCATCGTTATTTATGCCATGGTCTTAAGGGATGTGGTTTTGAACTCAATGTTCTGCATTTTATTGGCCAAATGAATTAGGATAATCTATAACTGGGCTATAAATAAACTCCATGTGCTTTTAGCAGGAAGGGATTGGGCATTGCAGTTGGCCCGTTTCTAAACTTAGCCTCGACCTTGGACAAGTCTTTTAAGTCTGCTGAGCCTCAGTTTCCTTGTCTATAAATAAGGGAGTTGTACAAGAAAGTATATGTGTGTGTGTGTGTGTGTGTGTGTGTGTTTACATTTCCTTTTCGTACTCTATCATCCTCTGCTTGGGGACACTCCTCCAACCCTGTCCCCAGTTCTCAAATCCCGGGTGTTGTTTTCCCCAGCTCTGACATCAATCTGTAATTACACCTTTATTTGTGGCCTTCTCATCATACTTAAGAGATCAGGAACCACCTTGGGTCATGCTCAGCACCCAGAAGAACCTGGTGTATAGCAGAGGCACAATAATTGTTATCACTCGGTCGTTTTCTTCCCCCTCCCCCTTGTTTTTTTTTTTTTTTAAACACTTTGCAGTCCTGGTCGTTTATTTTATTTTATTTTTGTACATTAGGCCATGAATTCACATGGAATGGGCTCCAGCAGCTCAGGCTCTTTTCTGTTAGTCCTCACAAAGTGTGCTTCTCTGAGTGGCACAGGCTGGCACTTAAGCAGAACCCAGGTGCCCTTCTCTTTGACTTCCTTTTTCTTCTGATTGTTCTTCACCCCCTTCGGAAGCTATCTCTGCTTTTCGAGTGCTTGGTGTGCTCAATCTGCACATTGATCCTCTTGGCCAGAATCATGCCCTTAGCTTGCTTGTTTACAATGATGCCCATGGCATGCTGAGTGACATTGTAGACTCTTCCGGTTTTGCCATGATAGCACATATGGGGCGTTCCTTTTTGAACAGTGCCCATTCCCTTGATGTCTACAATATCACCCTTCTTGTAGATTCGCATGTATGTGGCCAAAGGAACAACGCCATGTTTCCTAAAAGGCCTAGAGAACATGTACCGAGCGACTCTCCTCTTTCCCCTTGCGTTCGTCATCTTGACTGAGTTACTGGCCCCCCATCCCCCGGGTTTTTAAAATGCTCTTTGGACATGACCAACATTTCACAATTCAAAAGCCATTGTTAGAAAGTAGCTGGTAGGTTTGTTTTTTTCCCCCTCATTTTGGGGGTACAAACAGTCTACTTCCTAGACCAAGAGGAATTGAGCTCAGCTAAACTTTGGGTCAGTGGAGGAAGCCGGAGTGATTTACCTTGATGAGCATGGTGGGTGAGACAGGGACTATTAATGCCACTCGTTCCATCCTCAGTTGCACAGGCAGCTGAAATACTACCATAGGCACCGGCATTAAATAAGGCCATGGAGTGTGTTGAGTGTGTCTGTAACAACTGTGCATGGCTTCAAGAACCATCTAGAAACATTCCTAATCTAAAACTCCAGGGAACGTTTGTTTTTCTTTTAACCCTGAATTCCTTAGGCACAGGACACAGGCTAATTTGAGTTTAAGGCTGTTTTGTTTGTTTGAAATACAGCGATAGTAAACTAGGATGTGGAAGTCACAGGTTTTCTTCCTCCTCCTCCCACCTTTTAGTTTATCTGTGTAGCCCCGGCTGTCATGGATTTTGCTCTATGCAGCAGGCCAGCCTGGAACGCAGAGATTTGCATACCTCTGCCTCCTGAGTGCTAGGATTAAAGGCGTGTGCCACCCCACCCCACCCCAGTTTCTCTTCTGATGTGTAGAGTAGTAGAGGGTAAAGTTAAAAATCTGGCCTCAGAAAAAAACAAAGAAAAAGAAAAAAAAATCTGGCCTCATAGAAAGACAGCTGGGGCTTCTACTCCTTCCCGGCCACTCTTTCCTTCTTTTTGTGAGAAGAAATGCTTGCTCGCAGCGGCGGAGATGCCGGTCGCCAGGCTGCCAGTCCCTGCAGCGGTAGGGTGAGAGAAGAGTCAACGGCTGGCGAGAAGTGTCCTGCGTTGGCGCAACCGGGAGGCGGCTCTCCTCCAAGCACCGAGCACCACGCCCGCGGGCGGGAAAGCTGGCGGAGCTCCCGGGGTGTGGAGCAATTTGCTGTTTCTGTCTGTTGCAAATGAGTGGTGGCACCTGCTGGGGGAGAAGGCAACCTCCTCAGGAAGTGAATTCAAGATGAGTCGAGGAAAGATTTCCTCCATGCCTGATTGACAAAACAGGCACATGACGCACATGGCAGAGCTGTCCCCCCCCCCGCCCCCCGCTTAGCCTATCTTTTTTGATAAATTCAAGTACAGAATTGTAAAAGTGTAGCTTGGAACTCATAGAGTATCGTGTCAGAACCCTGCCAAAACCCCAGGGAAGAGAGCCACCCTGGCTCACCCTTGGCCCTAGTGACATCTGGGATGGCAACAGGTGCTGGGAACTTGCCCTGCTGGATGGATGTCCCTGCTGGGGTTTTGGTTAAACATTTCACCATCAGGCCCTGGGCTGGACCTTGCATGGAAATCTGATTGCTAAACAGTCTTTGCCCTCAGGCACCTGTAGTGTAGCTAGAAAATAGGAGGAAAGGGATCTCTGAGGAGTGGCAGGCTCCGCCTCCATCCAGGTAGACCCCCTCCTTTCAATAAAATAGACCCAGTAAAATCTGCATTTGCAAATGCCCCTTTAGGTCTGCCTCCTGGCCTTCCCCTCCAACCCTTGACACCACGAAGCTGTGATCTGCTAAAAGAAGCAAATGTGGAAGGGAGGGACATAGCGGCTTTGTCTGACTTCGTCAATTAGATTTTATCGGGGCCCAGCAGCTGTGGGGTGTGTTGGGTTTGTGGGTCAATGGAATGAGGAACATGCAGGCTGTGTATACCAGAAAAACCACCCGAAAGGGAGATGTTTTAGCCAGGCCAAAGGTGGCAAGAAACAACTATGTTTTAAACGATTTACATCAGGTCTAAAAATGGACGCTGAGGTAGTAATTATATTAAGTTATGGGGACCACTGAGATGGCTCAGCAGGTTAGAAGTGACTGCTGCTGGAGCTTGCTGCCAAGCCTGAAACCTGAGTTCAATCTCTGAGTTCAATTCCTGGTACCCACAGAATGGAAGGAGGGAACTGCAGCAAGTTGTCCTTTGTCCGCCATCTTTGCTGAAGGCTGAGCCAAAGAGACCCATAGAAGGTAGTTGAGTTGGAAAGGAATAGAAATGGATGCATGGAGCTTGGTTTGCAGAGGCAAGAGGCAGAACACCAGTCAGGAGATTCTATTACTGTTGGCATAATGTTATCAGAAACATGTGTCAGGTGCTGAAAGGACACCAGGAAGAAGGGGTTGCCCAAATGCTTTGCAGAATTGAGAAATGAAGAAATACCAAAGCGGCATAGCAGAAGAGGAATGGACAGGTAATTCTGTGGTAAAGTGCACAAGGCCCTGGATTTAATCCCTAACACTACAAAGGATTTTTTTTTTTTTTGGTTTGGTTTGGTTTGGTTTGGTTTGGTTTGGTTTGGTTTGGCTTTTCAAGACAGGGTTTCTCTGTATAGCCCTGGCTGTCCTGGAACTCACTTTGTAGACCAGGCTGGCCTCGAACTCAGAAATCCGCCTGCCTCTGCCTCTCGAGTGCTGGGATTAAAGGCGTGCACCACCACGCCCGGCCAAAGAATGTTTTTATATACAGAAGCTATACAGTTTTGCTCTGAAGAGCTGAAGAAGGGGAGATGAGAGAGAGAGAGAGAGAGAGAGAGAGAGAGAGAGAGAGAGAGAGAGAGAGAGATCATCAATGATAATCAGACTCGGATGGCACCCCCAAACCATCCTTTTAAAGTCATTTAGTTTTCTATACCTATAATGTGTGTGAATGTTTAATCTAAAATCCCAAAGTCAGAAAGTCAGAGGGTAAAAAGCTCTGGTAGCCTGGTAGACTGAATTCTGTTCCTGTAGCCCTTGTAAAAAGCTTGATGCAGGGGCAGCGTCTGTTGCAGGGTACCTGTCGTGAGATGGAAGGTGGAGGCAGGAGAATTCCCTGGAAGCTTGCAGGCCAGCTAGTCTGGAGTTACACAGCATGGCAGCAGCAACGGGAGACAGCTTGCTTCATAGACATGGTAGAAGAAGAGAACTGACTCTAAAAGTTTCCTCTGACCTTCTCATGCATGCTCTGTCACATAGATGGCTTACTCCTGCATATATGTAACACACACACACACACACACACACACACACACACACGGAAAGAAAAGACCAACTTAATCCATCAAGTTCGCTGTCAGCATTTCAGCCCTGCTTGCTATATATGGTAGAATGGTAATTAAAGCAAAATGAGGATTTTGGCTCCTTAAGTCAGCTATCGTCCTAGGAACAGAAAACAACCACATTTCTTCATCTATTTTTTTTTCCCTCTTCATGACTTTAAGACAGAAGAATAAAGGGACTTGGAAGCGGACCTTCCTGTGAAGCTGACTGACTTAGACATGAGGAGAGTTGGAGGGTTTGGGCAGCCGCAGCTGCAGAGCAGCTGGGATGTGGTCAGTGAACACTTCCTCCCGGCCCACAATAGCACCCACAGAAGCCAGGCCTTGACAATCTAGAGGCCTTGGGACCAGCTGGTGGGCCACATTCCCTTTGTGGTGATCTGGGAGATGGGAAAGCCTGCTAGCTGCTACTTCTTCCTCCTCCCCCTCCTTCCTCCTCTTCTTTCCTTTCTTCTTCCATCTTCAGCTTCCTCCTTCCTCCTCTTCTTCCTCCTTCTTTCTTCTGGAGGTGGGCGGGGAGGGGATCTTTTTGGATTTTGTTTTGCAGTCATTTACTGAGTTCCTCCCCTGCAAGCCCGACCATTGTCTGTAACAGTCACTGCTATGCCCTTGTGCCCATTCTTCCAGGTTGTATTTTTATAGGAAACAGGCTCCAAAAGCGAACAAGCAAGTAGTCAGGGTTCACATTCATGTCTACCCAAGTCCAAAGACGATGAATGCATTTTAATACCAATCTTGTAGCCCTTTGTTTGGTTTTGTTTTCTATTTCCATACTTTTCTCATTAGGCTCAGGAGAGAAATAATACACACCCTGCGTCTCAGGAAGTCAGCATGGACCTCTACTTCCTATAGCGTGGCCAAAGCTAGTGGAATATGAATGAACGTTGATGAATGAATGTTGTGCTGTCAGCTGCTCTGAGATGCATGTACTGTTTATGGATGAACACCACTGTGCACTGTGGGATCTGAGGGCTCTGAGTCATGTGAGGCACAGGGAAACCAGACATTCATCAAGCCTTCTGATGAGTGTCCCAAGAGTGACCACTGAGTCCTACCTGTTTCCTGGGCTCTTATGTTGGTTGGTAAACTTTGTCTCCTTAGGGAGAGAGCCCAAAGTAGTATTTATCAAGTAGACATAAATCCTACTTCACACAGGGAGACCTTGGCTTCCAATGAAGGCTAGTTTTAAAGGTTCCCTTAGGAGAGCACAATAAATTGAATGCAGATTACAGAACAGACAAATTTAGCCATGGATAGAAGATGGGGGATGACAATAGAGAGGGATTTATCTACTTGAGGTATTCAATATTTATGTATGTATATCTGTATTTATATATGTATGTATTTTTAAGTGTATGTACAAATGGACTTGCTACGTAGCTCAGTTGACCTTGAACTCTCCATACTCTTGAGTGATGGGTTACATGTTTATGTCACCATTCCTGGCTTCAATTTTCTTATAACAAAAATGTGACTCGTATTTAGAATGTATTGGTGTCATATTTAGTTAGGGCAAGGCTGCAATCCAGGGTGAGTTTTTTTGTTGTTGATGTTTTGTTTTGTTTTGTTTTAGGCTGTGCTCTGTGTGGTCATTCAGATTTCTGCCAGTCATTGTTTGGCTCAGTCTTCCTCCCCCAAAGCCCTTTTGTGATATGAGTAGTTGAAGCTGGAGTTCAGCATGCCTGGGTTGCAGATACAAGCAGAACAGAGCATGTGGAGGAGGCCCAGTTCTGTTTGGATCATTGTGGTTTCTCATGTGTCCCCCCATCTAGCTGCAAGGGAAGCTGGAAAGTTAATGTTGCTTGTCACACAGTCACCAGTCCATTTCTATGGAACATGGAGCTTAGATTGTTGCTGACCCCTAGCAATATTGGGTTGACAATTAGAAGTTGAGTGCATTGTTGTTTGCTTTTTGTTTTTGTTTTCTTTGAGACAGGGTCTCTCCCTACATAGCCCTAGCAGAACTGTAACTTACTTTGTAGACCAGGAGGGCCTTGGGTTCACAGAGATCCACCAGCTTCTGCCCCTGGGTGCTAGAACTAAAGGCATGCAACACCAAGCCCAGCTTATGAATGCATTTCATGAATCTAACATGACTCAGAAGGAATGCGCTGGCTCTGGACCCAGGGGACAGGAGTTTGAATCTGTGTTCTGTCTCTCATCTTCTTTTTGGCCCCTGTTTGCTTCAACTGCTGTGCCCTCCTTCAACAGCTGCTGGGAGGCATGGCAACACCACAGCTGTTTGATGTCATTAGTCCAACGTGGAGTAAATGAAAATGACCCTAAATTAGTTTGAAGAACTGGACGTTTTGTTTGAGACCCAAACCATCTTAAAGAAGCTACACAAACAGGATATCTAGGTGAACTTGGGGAAAGCCTGGAATTAGAGTTGGAAACATTTGACAGAAACAGAATGAAAGAGGGGGAGACCCCTGTCACTGTACCCAATTAATGCTACTCGAAAGATCCCTGTGGCGGCAGCGGTGCTTGTGGCAGCAGCAGTGTTGTGGCAGCAGCTGCAGAGATGGTGGTGCGTTCCTGCTACCTGCCCCAATGCTTTATATTCCTAACTGTGCGACACACACAGCCTTTATATTTTGCTGTGCCTAAAGCAGCTCCAAGGCTGGGCTACTTCCAAACCTCCACGTGGCTAACCCGCCCCACTCCTACATTCCCGAGTTATTACTTACTAAAATCTATATTCTATCTTTGCTGCCCTAGGCCTTGTCTTGCAGCCCTCTCTAGCTACATTCCCTTGACTCCTGCATGTCGGCTGTGTTCTCTGTCTCCTGCCTCTCTGGCTGGCATCTTGGTTCTCCTTCTCCCAGCGTGGAGGCTCTCTCTCCCTTCCTCCTTCCTCAGTCCCTTGCCTGGGAATCCTAAAAGTCCTGCCTCTACCTCCCTGTCCAGCCATTGGCTACCGCAAACTTTATTTATCAGTCAAAACCACCTAGGGGCAGGGTTCCCTCAGGGTCTTACGTGCAGGTTCTCAAACTATTTGGAGACCCAGATACAGGCAACATTAGACCAAACCCACACCGAACCCCGGGAACTATTCATGTTTCACCAGATACTGTTGGTACTGACTGGAGATGAGTATAGTTCTTGCTCTAACTTCTCCTCTTCTTCTCAAACTCCCCAGACATTATAGATGCTGCTTTTGGCGTAAGGATCTCCATGTCACCGGGAGTATGATGGTCCTTTATCTGGTAGGGAAATCACTTTTGCTGAACCCCCAAACTCACTTCTCCAACACCCGGCCAACACACCAGTCCTTTGCTTCTTGGTGGAAAGAGTTGGGGGGCCTTTCTATGTCATCATCCTGATGGAGAACAAGACTGCCAAGTTCAAGAGGGTTGTGGTTGGCATGACTATGGACAGTTGCTTGTCTGCAGCCCCTAAGATTTCGAAATTGAGTTGGCTAAAATCTTCCAGTGCACCCACCACCGGCGCCCACCACTCTGGCCTCTAGAAACAAGGCATGAGAAAGAAGCCAGCCACTTAGCCTTGGCTTTGACACATGGAAGGGGCCTGTGATCCTGAAACCTGAGTGAATTCCCAGAGGGAAATACCAGGAGGAAGTTCAGGTCACATGTGCCCTCACCCCCCCCCCCCCAGCTTCTTCAGACTGGGTTCATTTCAGGAACTGCCTGATCCTCCAGGGAAACTACTTAAGTGGCCTGCTTTACACAGCGGAAGTTAGCTTTCTTGTTTTTTAAATAAGCGGGATCCGGATATTGGATTTTTTAATTTTAGAAAACACAAAAATAAAGCAAAAAAGATAAATATAAATGAAAAAAATAAATAAAGCTTCACTATTTTCCCGGTTGTGGAAAAAACAAAAACAAAAACAAAACAAACTAAATACATAGCATAGGGCCTTGAAGCTAGGATCTGAAGACCAGAGGCAATCAGTGGGTGCGGAGCCAGCCCTGCCTGCCAAGTTTGCACTCCTGAGCCATCGGTCATCCCCATCCTCGCCCAAGAGTTCTGAGGGTTATTAGGAGATACAGGGTCACTTTCATATTCCTGAGAGAAAAGCCCGGGATTGCAGTACAACCTCAGATTCGACCTGTGGCTTTGCTGTTATGCAGGAACAGTGACTGTGATCCAGACGATAAAGCAGGGCAAGCTGGCTTTTGCTCATTAACCTTCCTTTCGCACCTCGAAGGATAACCTTGATTTCTCTGGGATTATTCTGGAGCAGCCGATTTATGAAATGCCAGTGGCAGTGGCAAGGCTGGAGTCTGCACTTTCTGGGTTTGGGCTGGACTTGCCTGTGGGCTGCTCTGCATATTAAAAGGACTGGCCGGCCTGCACGCTCTGTGTTTCCTGCTGTTAAGTCTACAGTGAGGGCTCTGGTTCCTGTAACTATCCACTGCTCTCTCCCTCCACCGCTGGGCGGGCGGGCGGGCTGGCTGGCTCTCTTTGCAGGCTGCTGCATCTGGAGGCTAATGATGTGGGGCCTGCTGTTGTGTGCCTGGTGACGGGAAAGCTTTGGAAAATGTGTTTTAAAATCATGAGTTTTGAAAAGTCCCACAACTGTGCTGGAAGCCTGAGGACTAGAGAGACCCGTGGAAGCTCTGTCCCAGATGACAATTTACCAGGGAGGGTCAGGACCCAAGGGATGAATTCTGGGGCCAGGGGTGTGGTCTCAGCACTTTGGGCTTCCGCAGTGTGTGGATGGAGGGAGAGAGTCTCATGTTTAAAGGGAAGGCTCCCAGCCACCTGTGGCAGGGATATGGAAGCCTAGGGGCAGGGCAGGAACTTCTCTAAAAGGAAAGCAAGCCAGTGGTGGCCTTCTGCCCAATAATACCCAGGGGACCAGAAAGCCAAGAGGGTTGAGCCACCTAGAGCCCGCTCCCCAGGAAGACCAGCTAACTTGCCAGAAGTCACAACCAATTCTGAAGGACTAAACATTTTGTATGGTTTTACACCAGATTTCGTTTTCATTACCCTATGGAAAAGAATAGTCACAGTGGGGGAAAACATTAAGATGTAAAAATCTTAAAATGAGTTCTCAAAATGAGGCTTCATTGCCATCACCTGGATACATGGTGCTCAGGCATGGGTAGTGTGCCATGAGCTATAGAAACACGTGTGTGCCTAAGTTCTGGGGGCCCAAGGCCTACAGGTAGACTCCAGTGGGCTAGAGTATATGACAGCGGGGACAGAAAGAGCTGAGCTTTCAAAGGTAAAGCCTCAGCTCAAGTTTTGAAAGCCCAGATCCAGAAGCTTATGAATTTTATGAATGGCTTACATGCAAAACGAAGTGTTTTGAGAGATTCTTCTTTGAGTTGGAAACTGAGAATTTACTTCCGATCCCTCTGTCTTCTTTCACAGTGACTCTCAGACCCTCTGTCTTTCTGCCAGCTTTACAGATGTTTCTGGAACCCTCGCCATCTATCACACTCTGCCCCTTTACTCTCATGCCCTGCCTCAGGCCCACTGTGGCCTTTGTCAGGGACCCTTTAAACCCCCTCCTCATAGTGACTTTTCAGAGTTCCCACTGGCCTAGCACGTGTCCCAGTACTCCATGATGGGCTCTTGGACACCAAATAGGCACTAGGAAAACTCAAAGCAAAACCATAGTGAGGTGCCCACACACTGTCTGAGTGACTGAACTAAAAACAAAGACGGTATGAAGTGCTTGCAAGGATGTGGGTAACCTAGAGAACTCATATAAACATGGTGGGACTGTAAAATGGCCCAACCACTCTGGAAGACCTTTCCTTCCTTTCTCCTTCTCAATCTCCTCCCCCCTCCTCCTCCTCTTCCTCCTCCTCCTCTTCCTCCTTCATATGTGTGTGTGTGTGTGTGTGTGAATTGAGAATTTTGTGCATGCATAGGAATTATCTTGGTCATATTCAGTCAGTCCTCCCTCTAGCGCTTTTGGGATCCTCTCCCCATCTTTTCATATCCCCATCCTCTGTTGTGGATAGCACTGGGGTTGCTTGTATTTTGATGCTGATTCTACTCTCCTGGGAGGGGCCCACAAATGAGTCATGTACTCAGGTGACTTCTTGTGAACCATCCCCTAATGAATAAAGGAGCCAATCACTGGGTGAGTAGACAGGACTTACCGGTTGGGTGGAGAAAGAGAAGGAAGCAGGGAAAGAGAGAAAGAGAGAGGGTACTTTTGAATGAAGATAGCGTGAGGACAAGATGTAGCTACTAGTGTCTCCCGGTTTCAATGGCGGATCCGTCAGGATTCACCTCCGGAGGATTTAGATTTTAAAAGGTTTACAAGATTAGGATTTTAGTTGTGTCCAGCGACTGAATTACCATTGTTTCTGATCCAAATTTGTGTTGTGTTTTCCTTCACTCCAAAGCTTGTCTGGGTTCGAGAGAGAGAGAGAGAGAGAGAGAGAGAGAGAGAGAGAGAGAGAGAGAGAGAGATACGTTGACAGAGAGTAGGTTTGCCTGATGTGCACCCCAAAGGCTGTGGGAGATTTGAAGCATGGGGCTGGCGTGGTAACAACCTGCCAGTGAAAACTAGCAAGCTGGGTGGAGAGGCTATGGTGCTCTGAACCAGAGAGTCTCCATGAGATAAGAACTGGCCAGCGAGACCACTGGGGCTGGGTACACGTGTGTATGTGTGTCCATGCATGTAAAAGCCAGCGAACAATGTTGGCCTTTGTCCATCTTGGTTTTTGAGACACGGTCTGGTCTTTCATTGGCCAGGAGCTCTCCAGATAGGCTAGGGTTGCTATGGTGCCCCAGTCATTTGTCTCTCTCCCCCCCACCCCCACCCCATCCTTAACCTTGGGATTGCAAGCATGCCCGCCATGCCTAGTGATCTTTGCCTTTAAATTTAATGTGAGTTTTTTTCCCGGTTGTGGAAAAAACAAAAACAAAACAAGAACTTGACGAATTGAGCCGTCTCCTTCTCCTCAACATTTACCATCAGGATCATTTTTCAGCCTCAGTTCTGTGGCATGAGGTATATTTTTTGGAGATCTATATTTTTTTCCATGTAGCCCTGGCTGGCTTCAGACTGTACTGAACAGACTGGCCTTGAATTTGTGGTAATCCTTTTGTGTCTTTCCCCAGTTGAAACTTTGTACCCATTAAGTACCAACTTTCCATTCCCCTTTCTTCATGGTCAGCACAAAACCAAAGGTCTTTCTGAGGCCATGGTCACCCAGAGGCCAAACTCTCTTCATGCACATGAGCTGTGGTATTGTCCCCTTGCTGAGTCTCCTGTGACACCCAGGTTCCCTCTGATTCAGCTGTCAGACCTGGGAAGGGGCCTGGGAAAGCACTGGTTTTTGTTGTTGTTGAAGTGTTTGAACTCTATAAAACTAAGGTATGTGACTGGGATGGAGGGCCACCTTGAACATTTTCTCCCCTTGTCTTCCTGTTGCCTCTGTATTATTTTTCAGTTTTGCCAAGATCAGAACTTTGTTTAGTGAGTGTGTTGTGACAGTGTCTGCCTATAAGGAAATAGTTCAAGTCTTACGACCTAGGAAGACATGTCAAGAACTGGAAACGATATTTTCAAAGACTTGGAAGAAAGCCTGAACATAAAGGAGAGGCAAGAGACATATTGAAAACGTCGGCAAAGCTTGAATATTCATACTTTTGGAGCTTGGAAAGGGCTTAGAACATCTGAATAAAAGAAGTGAGAAGTTACAGACTCTAATTTGGATGTAGATGAAAGCGAAGCTATTTTGTGTTTGTTAAATTCTTGGAGAATGAAGCTGAGGTGGAATCTCCCTGGGACTCAGGAATGAGAAGCTGACATAGGTAACATGGCAAGATGCTGCCCCCTAAGGAAAAATAAAACTCAGTAGATTGAAGCAAACTGAGCAGACTGTGAGCGAACAAGACAGAAGTCAGAGAAATTATTTCAACAATAAAAACTGTAATTGGCCTCCTGTGGTGGTGGATGCTTGCAATCCCAGGAACCTGGGAAACGGAGGCAGGAGGATCACTGTGAGTTTGAGGCCAGTCTGGTCTCTGTAAAGAGCTCCAGGGAGACAGGTCTATATAGCAAACCCCTGCCAAAAAAGAAAACAAAACAAAAAACTATCTTAGACACAAATTAAAGCTATATTACAAGAAAGTCATTTAGTGAAATACATTTACTTGAGACAGAAGTGATGAGTGAGCCCTTGGGTATTTTGATAGCCCAGTTAACTAAGGGGAGTGAATGATGTGGACAGTTTGGGAAAAGATTTCAGTTTCTTAATGATTTGCCAAAATCATGATATTAGCAACATGACTACACATCCGTTTGTTTGTTTGTTTGTTTGTTTGTTTGTTTGAGACAAGGTTTCTCCTTGTAGCCCTGGCTACTGTGGAACTTCATCAGTAGATCAGGCCAGCCTTGAACTCAGAGATCCATCTGCCTCTGCCTCCTGAGTGCTGGGATTAAAGGTGTGCACCAGCACCTACCTGCTTTGATGACTACATTTCTAGAACACACAGTCAAGACGGCATCAACAGCAACTGACCGATGTGTTTCATTCGTTTAAAGACTAGTCACTGCATAGGAAACCCAGAAGTTCCCTGAAATATTAGTGTTTATACAACCATGAAGGTTTCTCAGTCTTGACAACTGCCTTGAATATTTGCATCTCCACATTGGAAATTAGTCAGAAAGTGGAAAAAAATTCGAGTCAGTTAAGTATAAAAATCAATCTTCTAATCTGTCTCTGTCTGTCTGTCTGTCTGTCTGTCTGTCTGTCTGTCTGTCTGTCTGTCTGTCTGTCTCTCTCCCCGTGTGTGTGCGTGTAAGACATTATTTTGTTATGGAAAGGTGAGAGAAGAGTGTACAGAGCATGTGTGGAGATCCAGGCATTGTAGAGGTTGCCAGGCATCTAATTAACAAAAAGATTAGATGGTTCTTCTGGATGGTAAAACATTTATTGTAAACTCTTTAGAGTATAAATTTTCCTTATTCTAAGCAAATATTCATTTTCATAACAAATTCTCAAATTCTAGAATTTATTAGCCTCAGGTTTGCCAGACTCTAAATCTACTGATGCCCCACTCTGTTTTGACCTGTCTTGCTGTGTCTGTCTTAGGCATGCTCGGAGACTCCTGTGTGATACCACCACTCCCAATCATCAAAACACAAAGCCAAGAAGGCCTGTTGGCTCATGACCCCCCAGAGTAGGCCTGCTTTGTCAGGAGCCAGGCAGTGGGCATTTGAGTTGCAGGGATCTTGTCTTATACTCAGTGAACCCCAAGAAAATTACTGATGTTTTCATTGGTTTGGGCTATAAAAGAAGGCTGACTGAACATACCTTACAGCATCACTGAGAGGCTAAAGTGACTTACAAGTACTGAGACAATGCCTGGCAGTATTTCCAGTGCACCTCGAGTATGGTAAATACTCAATAAAGGTTGAATTAAGGAGTTTGCAATCCTGTTGGAAAGAAAGGCTCTGAGGTCATGGGTAATGTCAAATGGGGGCTTGCTATCAAGGCCGTTCATCGTTCTCAAACTGTGTGATTTGGTGGAGATAAAACAGCATTTTTATTACCCAGCGTGAATCTTCAGTGAAGCTCACTAACCGTTCTCTTGACAGTGCTTGGAGTTTTGCTTGATTCCTTGATTCTTCAGATGTTTTCTGCAAGCGCACAGAATACAAATAGCAACAGCAAGCTGGCTCTAGACCTTGTGATTATAAGTTCATGGTCATCATGCTGTTGACAATCACCAGCCTATTACAACTTTCCCTTTTAACAGTCTCTGTAGTAGTGCTATAAATCTCTAGGTTTTTGAGGGACATATGTACTTGTGATTTTTTTTTTAATGGCCTGCCTATGGTGGTCACTCAGAACGAACACTAAAGTGGAAGCTGTTGTGAAGGCTTTGGAATGATTGACAATGGCAATCATTTGCTTTAGAGCACAACAGAGCAGATCACCCCATTAGAATCTGCCTGAATCTTATAAGACTGGGGCGTCCCAAAGAGATCTGTCTTCTGCCTAAGTTGGCAGACTGCCCAGCTTAACCCAACTTGAACTTTCCAGCTCCATTAATTTTAGAAGCCAGTGTCTCAGGAACCAATCCCTATGCGCAAGAATGTGTACATATCGCCCGGTCCTCATGGACAAAGGTTACCAATAGCGGAGGATGTTCCAGTTGCCATATTTATTATACCAAGTAGTGTGGCATTTGCATGGAACCTACACACATTTTCATAGATTTGAAAATCTCGTTGAGATGACTTTGTTTCTGATAACAGTGTGAATGCCCTGCAGGTGGCTGTTCTTCATGCTGCCGTGTTGGGGGAACACGGCAAGAGAAGTCTGTGTGTGTTATCATGATGCTATCTGAGCATTTCTAGGCTGCAGATGGTTGAATCTATAAGCATGGAACCGATGGAAAATGGAGAGCCAACTTCTGCTTCTCTCGAAAAGCCGGACTAGACAGTGTTCCAGTCATTCAACTGGAGACTTACCAGGCAGGAGGCATGTGCTCCCACCTTTAGCCCATCAGTGGGAACTTACTGAGATAAACAGCGGGAAGGAAGCAGGACATGGCTTATAAAATGCCAAGGGAACATAATGGACTCAACTTGTTGTTCCCGGAAAATATGTCCTTGAACCTCAGAGACATACCCAAGACTTGGTTAGACAGAGCTCCTTTTGTGGGGACTCCTGAGTCTAAACCTCAGTGGCTATACGATGGGAAGATGGGCAGACTGTCCCCAAACGGTCCAATCTTCTTCCCCATGCTTTCTCCACAGTCCAAATTGTCAAGTTTTAAGCCTTTTAACTGTGGGATGCTTCTACTTGCCCCTGGGGGTAGGATGGGCGTGGACACCATGGGACTGCTTTGGAAGTGGAGGGGAAGGGAGGAAGAGCCAGAAGGGAAAAGGTGAGGTCAGAGCATGCCCGGACAAGCCAGAGAGAGCTCTGATGCTAAGTCTTGGCTCCAGCCTTGTGACTATAGACTGGCCACGGGCAAGTCATGCAACTTCTCTGAACTCTCTCTTGTCACCTGCAAAGTGGATGATAACCTCTTTCTTTGAAGGTTTGGCAAAAGGATCCAATGAGAGCCTTCACAGAAACACCAAAACTGTGGCCTTAAGGCCACTTGAAGAACAGATGATGCACTGAATGACAGAGGGCAATTCTAGAACTTTATCCATCTTTCCTATATGTGGTCTTCCCTTAAAAACAGTAGGAAGATTACCTGCTTTTTATAAACACACACACACACACACACACACACACGCACACACACCATACTGATTGTTTCCCATATTTGGGTGGTAATGCTTCAGGAACGAATAAACTAACAGACCATCTCTAAAGATCTCTCTGTGTAAGACCCATTTCTCTCTGCCTCTGTCTTCTCTCTCACTCTCTCCCTTCTTCCTTTCCTTATTTTCTTTATATTTTGATACAGGGTCTCACAAAGTTGTTCCGACCAGCCCTGAATTCACTCTGTAGCCCCTCAAGTCTTTTTAACTTGTGATCTTCCCGCCTTAGCCTCTGGAGGAGCAGCTAGGATTACAGGTGTGCACAGGCTCAGATCTTTTTCCTTATCAGATGCCTATCAACTCCCCAGGACAGCTGCTGTGGGCTTCACAGAAACAGAGCAGTCCAATCTCTGAGTGAAAGAGCAAAGCCCTTAGGGTCGGAGAGATGAGCTGGAGTCCTTGTGCAGAGTCTCAGTTCCTTTACTGTATCCAGGGAAGTCACATTTGCCTTATTCACACTTTGAGATTTGTGCAAAGTGGATGCTATTCTCACTTTCATTGTCCTGAGTCCAACTCTTTTTTTTTTTTTTTTTTTTTTTAAGATTTATTTATGGGTATATGAGTACACTGTATCTGTCTTTAGACACACCAGAAGAGGGCACATCGGATCCCATTACAGATGGTTGTGAGCTACCATGTGGTTGCTGGGAATCGAACTCAGAACCTCTGGAAAAGCAGTCAGTGATCTTAACTGCTGAGCCATCTCTCCAGCCCCGAGTCCAACTCTTACTGACTGGGATGTTAAATCAACCTCTATCTACTACTCGGAGGACCTGTAGCCTTCTTTCCAGCACCGGCCAGGTCTAGGTCTGTTTGGATAGGGATGTGGTGGGAAGTGGAGAGGCCCCAACATCCCTTGAAGGACCATACTGTAGAAGTACAGGAGGCAGACCAGTCCCTGCAATTGCTGTTGATGCTGCTTTTCTCTTGCCAGCGCATGCTCTCCACCATCCCCTGTCATCTTGCAGGGTAGGAGCAGAGTTTTGGGGGGTAAGACCCAGGATGGACTCAGGTTTCTGAGACTAGGTATTCCCATCAGTCAGGTGACATAGACACCTGTTCAGTACCAAGCTGTCACCCACCCCCCACAGCCAAGACAGTCAGCTAGGAGCATCTCATTCTTCTATCCTTGGAAGATTAGAGGGAACTAGAGCCCATAGCTTTCACCCTGGGACACAAAAGGCAGCCACGGTAGAGTTGAAAGGTCAAGAAGAAAAAGAAGGGCAGACTGCCAGAGACCTGCTGCTTCTCCAGCTGCCATCTGCTGCAAGCTGGGGTCCTAGCCATATCTTCCTGTGAGGAGGACCACCCCTCCCCTCTCCCCCAGAGATGCTGACCTTTAATCAAGAGTGATTCAATGACCCTAATCCACCGCCTCTTGTGTAGGTGTTTCCTACTTGCTATATTAATCTGTTATTTGTTTTTTACCCCCTTTGTGGTCTAAAGATTGTATGGACAGTAGGAAGGTACACTCATGGCTACATACACTTCTGCTCACTCACAGAGGCAGGGACAGTCCTGCCTGATCTGAATCAAGTATAAGAGGCACTCCTTTTGTTGACTTTGACAGATGCTGGGACCCAACAGAACAAAAGTGTAACCAGAAAACAGAAGCATTAAGAGAGGGAAAGAAGAAAATATAGGACTTCTCATTCAGAAGGGGTCTCTGAAGAAGGGTGTTATGTAACCATCCCCACCCACCCACCCAGGCATCCCAGCCCACAGTGAAGTTCCTTAAATGGTATTGTGTAACCATCCCCACCCACCCAGGCATCCCAGCCCACAGTGAAGTTCCTTAAACAGGAAGGTAAACGACTCAAACTAGCTTCAGGAAGTCCCTGAAACTGACTAGATTCTCTAGGCCCTTCCTTGCCAGAGTAAGCAAGAGTTGCCAGGCCCTCTCAGACAAGCCAAGGGAAGAAGAAGAAGAAAAAAAAAAAAAAAGACTCTGAAGCCAGACCAGCTGTGTGGAAGAAGTCCAAACTTTTCAAGCTGCCTAGAAGAGGCTAAGACCAACTGAGGCATGTGAAAAGGACTCTCTCCAGCCTGTTGACTTGTCTGCAGGCTGTGCAGTGTGCTGCAGGTTCCCAGTGTTGTGAGCCGACACCAGGCCTTGGTGATGCAGCTGTCTTTGAGTCATTTCTGTTCCTGTAAGCAACCCTTCACCCATACTCCTATAAATAACCTAAATACAACTCATTTTTTCACCAAATTGGACTTTGGCAATATCTGAACTTTGATGTATTGTGGGTTCCCCATTCAGCATGGGTAGACTTGTGTTAGTTCCAGGAGGCAGGTGCTGACACAAAGGCCTTAGAAGGAGTGGGCTCCTAGGGGCCATAGAGACAGTGTGACAGGAAAGCAGTAGTCTAGGAGCAGGACATCTTTCTGAGTAGCTTGGGTAGCCATAGAAGGGACAGCCTAAAGGAGACAGGAGAGTGTTTAGGATTCCTCCTGAAGTATTTGCACAGCGCCAATGAAAATGTGGGTCATTTTCTGATTGCCGGTTGCTATGAGACTGCAGTCAGAGAGGGGCCGAGGTGGATGGGGGATTCCCTTTCACTGAACACATTTCTAAATCTTAACAGTTTGGGCCTTTGAATTTAGGAAAAAAACAAAACAAAACAACAAACAGGGCCAGAGAGATGGATGGCTTAACACGTAAAGATGCCTGCCACCAAGTCTGATGAGCTGAGTTCGTTCTCAGACCCCCACACATGGTCAAAGGAGAAACTGACTTCCAAAATTATTGTCTGATCCCTATTTGTATGTTATGGTATGCAAGCATGCACAAATATCACACATACATATACAAATACATAAGTGTAATAAGAATAAGTGTAATAAGAATATATATATATAAGAATATATTTTTTAAAGGTTTATTTATTTATTACGTGTAAGTAAGTATCTTGTAGCTGACTTCAGACACACCAGAAGAGGGCGTCAGATCTCATTACAGATATATATATATATATATATATATATATATATATATATATTTTAGGTTTTTTTGAGACAGGGTTTCTCTGTGTAGCCCTGGCTGTCCTGGAACTCACTTTGAAGACCAGGCTGGCCTTAAACTCAGAAATCTGCTTGCCTCTGCCTCCCAAGTGCTGGGATTAAAGGTGTGCACCACCACCGCCTGGCAAGAATATTTTAAGAAGAAAGAATAGGCAATAAATAAACTCACGAATAAAATGGGAGTAGATTCAGGAGAGTTCATTATAGTGAACAAAAATGTATCAGAAATGCTTAGGTTGGGAGAGGATTCCTTTCCTGGGTTATAATGTTTTGTTAAGTCCTACAGAGATTTCAAACACGGTCATTTTGGCTGCACCACATGAAATTACTATATTTGAGAACAGCAATGGAGGGTTATTGATTTCACTTTGCTTAATTCGGGGTTTCTCAACATTGGCACGGATGACATTTTCATATTCCCTTGTTGTACTGTGGGTAGTCATCTGTGCAGGACGCGTTAGCCGCATCCTGGACTCTACCCACTAGAAGCAGTGACATGTCCCCGGCAGTGATAATCTTAAATAATAATAATAATAAAAAAATGTCTTTAGCAGTCCTAGCAACATACTCCGAGGGACTGAGTATACAATAAAAATATGGGGCTCTTGTACAAGCGTTTATTAAGACTTTCAAGAGAGAAAACTGGAGATGTGGGTTTGTGGTCAAGCCCTTGCCTGACATTCCAGGACTACGCACCTGGGCTAGGGAGAGGCTCGGGCAGTGCTTGCTTTCTAAGGACATAGGTGTTATCCCTAGATCCAGGTAAAAAGCCAGATGTAGTCTATTTTGTAGTCCCAGCCCTGCTACTTCAGGATGGGAGGCTGAGATAATCTAATCCTTTTAAGCTTCCATACCCTGACACTTAGAGTCATAGAGCAATTTAAGGGGGGAAATAAAGAATGAAACTGCAGGGAATCTAAACCACACAGGCACGTGCACACAGTGTCAACTGACAAAAGGTTAGGACGGCAGCCTTATCTGGCCTGCCACCTGTTTCTCGGTAAATAAACCTTTTCTGGAACATAGCCATATTCTGTTGACGTATTGGCAGGAGCTGCTCTTGTGTCATAACGACATTAAATGAGACATTGCTCCAGAGACGGTTATGGCCCAGGAAGCCTAAACTATTTACTGTCTGGCCCTTTATAGCAAAGTTTGCCAATTCTTTTCTGGATGATTGAGTTTTCCCCGTCTGTGGTGGTAGAGAAGGTGCAGTCAGCTAGAACCCTCTGAGTGTGTGGATCTCTCATCCTTCTTATCCATAAAGCTACAGGAGTTAGGGTTCAGGGTGAGAGGTAAGAAATTGAGCACAGGAGAGAACAATGTATCTGAACGGTGAGGAGCTGGGAGCTAACAGAACCAACAGTGGCTCAGTGCATCAGATAGATGAGAAGGAGGAAGAGCATTGAGCTCTTCTATCTGCTTGGTGCCCAGAGAAAGTCTTACCGGGATGGAAAGAAAGCATTTGAATGTTAAGAGACTTCCCTGGGTTGGGTGAAAGGTATAGTGGGTGGTAATTTTTTTGTTATCCAAACAGGCTCACTTCATTCTTAATATGCTTCTGTACTTTACTGTTTTTTCATTAAAAAAAAAAAAAAAAGAACACTTCTTAGGGGAAGCGTTTGAAAGCCGTTGAAAGGAAGGAGGTTTGATGGCAACCCAAGTCGCTTTGCATGAGTAATAATAATTATTATGATGATAGTTTCCTGCCTAAGCCTTCTCAGTGGGTAGTATTTGCAAATTAAACACACTATAAAATATTCAGCCCTTTGCTACAAACTCCGGTGATTTGCATAATCCCCCTGCATGGGCTTTGGAGTGAACTCTTCCCTAATTAATTATTTAATTCCCATCTGTACAGTGTGAACAAGCTAATGAAATTCCAGCAGGCTGAGAAAAGCTGAGGCTCCCCCTTCCGAGAAGGGTCCTGGTTTCCCCAGGCATGGGTCCTTCCAGCCAGGGGTCACTTCCCAACACACCCAGGACTAATTGTAGATCTGGCTGGTTACAGAAAATGCTCTGACCTTCTTGTAACCCAGGATTCCATGGGGCTGGCTTCAGCACCACACCACACACAGCTGGGCTACAGAGGGCTCACCAGTTGCATGTCTAATATGGCTTTATAAGGAGATTTTCAAAGCCGTCCTAGGTTTGGTTTATGGACAGCCCCTAAGGCTCCTGGCTATTCCCTTATTACTTCATCTTTGGGTGCGTTCTTTTTTTTTTTTTTCCATGGGGCAAAACATCAATTTTATTCTCTAGTCATTTAGCAAGGAATTCAAAACCCATTTTAATTTCTTCTGTACTTCAGAGTTTTGGATAAACCAATGATACCCTCTTGGCAACCCTGGGAATATAGGCCCAGGGTACTTATGGGCAGGGCGGGTAGATGTGCTGGGTGAGAAGGAGCATTGGTGGTTAGGAGCATCGAGGAGCCGGAGGGCATAGCTATGGGACTGGAGTCGGTGCTGTGGGCCACACAGGTGGTTCTTGTTTAGGGTTAGTGTCTCAAATTAAAACCATAGTAACAGAGGGCTGGGCCAACAGCTCAGGCAGCAAAATGCTTGCCTTGCAAGGAGGAGAAGGACCTGCATTTAATTTCCACAAGCTATGCAAAAAGGAAGGAAGGAAGGAAGGAAGGAAGGAAGGAAGGAAGAAAGAAAGAAAGCTGGGCATGATGGCATGTGCCTGTAATCCCAGCCTTGGGAGGTAGAAACTGGCAGATACCTGGGACTCACTGACCAGCCAGTCTAGACTGTTGATGGAGTTCCCAGCCAATGGAACACCTTGTCAAAAAACAAAAAAAAACAAAAAAAAACAGTGTCTGAGGAATGGCACCCAAGACTGATTTCTGGCTTCTACCTGTTAGCTCTCTCTCTTTCTCTCTCTCTCTCTCTCTCTCTCTCTCTCTCTCTCTCTCTCTCTCTCTCTCTTGCTCTCATGTTGAGGTGTCTTTGAATGAAAAAATGAGATTTACTCCTCTAATTGCTTCAGGCTGAGCTCTCTTAGGGTCCTGTGGGTGTGTCCAGATTCACTCTTCACACACATCCCCTGAGATTTTTCTGTTAGCATGCACTCTGATTCAATGGGTGTGGAGTGGGCCAGGTTCCCACCCTGTGAGTTAACTCATAGCTGTTGCCATTGTGCGGTATGGAGAGCTTGGGAGACTGATCTATGACTATGGTAGAAATCTTAGTCACAAACAGTGAACGTTACAGAGCTCTATGCTCATGTGTGTGTCTCCAGGTTTGGATGAATGGGTGTGTGAAGCAAGGAATGGAAGAAAGGAGGCTTTACACTCTCTTTGACTCAGTGTGTGTGTGTGTGTGTGTGTGTGTGTGTGTGTGTATCTTTAGATGGCTAGATCCTTGAATGTAGACTCTGTAACACAGAGGGCTGTGTAATGAATAATGGAGATTTGGAAGGGTCAACCTTGTGGGTAAGGTGCTCAAATAGGGCTTCGTGGAGTTGCTGAGCTGAGACTTGGAGGGAAAATTGGACTTTGCTAAGAGTCTCAGATGATAGAAAGATGCTGGCTAATTAGTGCACATGGGCTCCTCAGAGGGTCTGCTGGGCAAGGACTCCTGGCTGTAGATTGTTTCTGTGGCTGTGGGACAGGAGGCCTTGAGCCAGACGATCGGGCAACCCTCCAGTGCCTGGTGGATGCTGACAGCAGAGCCTGGTTTGGCAAGTTCACTCTGCAAGGCTGACGATTCCCCGATGAGCCTCCACTGTGACTGTCGAGAAAGGAAGCCGAGCTAATGGGACCTGGAGTCATGAGTTAGTATGGCAGTCAAGATAGAGTTAAAGACGAGCTTGTTGCCCTTTCCATCTGGAACCATTGCTCAGCATTGATGACTGGAGAGAATAATGTAATCTGATTGTTCCATTGGGTCATTTCTGGGAATATGAAGACATTTTTCCAAAACTGGAAGTCTGTGTGCATTGAGAGAGAATTTCAGGGCTTGGTCCTGTATCCTCTGTTGGCCAGCCCAAAGGACTCCCATTTCCAGGCTCCCTGAACCACAGTGGAAGCAGGGTCCCAGGGTAACCACTATGATAGGAGACTTGCTCCTTTTCTCCACTGGACTATGTTGGGGTTGAAGATGCATCTGAAGCTCCACGCAGCTGCTGCTCACTGCCTCCAGCTCCGCAAACATCTTCTGGTGAAGGAATGCTGAGAATTTCCCCTTTCCACCATGTCAGCTCATCTGGCCTGGGCCTGGCCAGTCCCCTGGGAGTCCAGTGGACACAGCTGGAGCAGGGTGGGGTTCGGGTCACTGAGCAGGGAGCCTGGGGGGGTCTCTTGTTCTGCTCGAAAGGCCATGGTGGAGCGGGCTTGGCCAATGTCAATGATTCCCAGGTGGAACAGTGACAGGTCCAAGCCTGAGAAGTCAGAGTGGGAGGGAGACAGGCAAAGGGAAGCGCCACCATGTGCCTGAATCCCAGGAGCAAACCTCTGCGTTCTTCAGTGTTCACTCCTAGGCTGGGACAACTCCGAGATAAAGAAGTCATTGCTGTTAGGAGAATCATGTTTGAGGGAGCAGGTTCAGAGGATGTTTTAAGATACTTGTTTCTATGATGTAAGTATGGAGGCCAGAGGTCAACCTTAGGTAGGTGCCATCTCCATCCTTTTGTTCTGAGAGAGGATCTCTCTGTGGTACCTTCAGGTTGCTGATTAGCCTGGCCAGCCAGTCCCACGCATCCCCCTGCCCGCTTTCCTGAGATGACAGACATGCGCCACCATGCCTGTTTTTTATTCATTTTCTTTGGTTTCCAGGTGGATGTTGGGGATTTGACTCAAGGCCTCATACTTGTGTGGGCGGTGCTTCAGGAACAGAACTAACTCCGGCCCCATCTTTTTTGTCTTACTCGAAGAAACAATATTCTGAATGCAAAAATCAAGTACAGGGTCTTACAAGTCGCTCTTGCAAGGGAGGGAAGCAGGTTGGGGTCATGGTGATTCTGTCACTTTAGGCTCTATTGTTAGGCTGAAAATCTAAATAAGACTGTTGGAAGCTACTGGGTTGCACATTGGTAGGTAATTTGAGAATTCTCCATTGCTGAGACACTGCATGGCCAGGGGGAAAGTCATGTGGGGCAGAGTGGGCCACGGGAGGACTTGGTGTGTGAAGGCTGTCCGCAGGACATATGTATGCATGGCAGAATGTGGCCAGTTTAATGTTACAAAGAATAAGACAATTTAAAACATTGAATGCAAAGATATAGGATATGACAGACAGGTCACCAGACCTATGACCTATGTCAACGCTGACAGGAAAGCACATCTAGGGAGAGCTGGAGCCGAGTTTGGGTTGCTGGGGGCTGAGGAGGTGCCTCAAGTGACACTCATGAGGTGCCTAGCAGGTGACTACATCAGACTAGTCTTATGACCAAATGAGCAGATTCAATTTAGAGTCCTGTAGTTCTGACACCAGTAGATTACAGCTGGGTGCATAGCATAGAACCTTCGCTATAGATCTGGATTTAAGCGTGAGCCGTACTGCCCCTGTGCAGAGAGAAACTCAGAGAGAGCCACCCAACTCCGCCTCCCTCCCAAGAGCTGGGATTAAAGGCATGTGCCACCATCACCCAGCCTTATGGACTTCCTAGGGAAAGACGACTGGTTACCTTCTCAAGCAGGTGGTTTGAAATCCGAGACTCGTGTTTCTGAGCCTCCTGCTCCTTCATTCTTAAGACTCAGGTGTGATTTTAGCTCTGTTAACATGACCGAAACAACTGGAGACTAAATTGTAGGAAAAAGTAAAGCCTATTGCTCTGGTTTCAAACATAAGCCTTTGGAAACTGGCCCAGCGGACACAAGTGGGCCGGTGGGTCCCTTTCCTTGTTGTATGGTTCTTGCACCTTGCACTGAGGGGTATGTATGAGGGGGCTGGGCTGCCTTCTGCTGTGTACCAAGAATAGTACCTTCCCGGGGCTGGTTAATCTCCATTGTTAACTGGACTGGATTTAGAACCATCATGGAAATACTTCTAGAGGTGTCCGTGAAGATATTTCCAGGAGGGTTTAAGTGAACTGGGAAGACCCACATGGATTGGGGACCCAGATGGAATAAAAAGAAGAAAGCGATAAAAAAAAAAAAAAAAAAAGCAGTATGAGCATTTGTATCTGCTTCCTGGTTGTGAACACACCGTGACCAGCTGCCTCTTGTTCCCGTTCCCGCCACTATGCCTTTCCTGCCCGAATCTCTTCTTTAAAGCTGAGCCTGAATAAACTGCGTTCCTGAAGATGCTATTGTTGGCTCTTTTTGTTACAGCAAGGAGAAAGTAACGAACACAGTCCTCTCTGTAATCCAAGGATCTGGGAGGCTGCAAGAACCCCATAAACATCCGAAGCAGCAAATGTTACAGTGTGTGGAATCGGCTGGCCCCTGCCTGTAACGGGTCAGCAAGGCATGTTCCTGCCAAGCTGGGCAAGTACCTGCTGGCCAGGTCAGAGGAAGGTAGACACTGTCAGGCACCCCGTTCTTTCCTTTCCCTGTGGTACTGCTCATCGGAACCCACTCTGATCTTCCTTTAAGTAGTGGGCTCTCTTACTCTCTAGGATGATAACGAACCTATTATGCAATAATCGCACGACAGTTCTCGTGAAGATTTGCACGCTCTGACTCATGCTTCTTTCTTCCTGAGGAGCCCATCTTCATCTCCCCCTGGCCTTCCACGGCCGCCTTCCACCACATCTCATTACATAGAAAGCTTCCTTACGAAAACAGTGAATTTACTAATGTTCATTTCACTGGGACAAAAAATCACAATCTTGAAATCTCAAATTTTTTTTTTTTTTTAAAGAAAATTCACTTGGAGAACCAAGCCCTCTTGGGTGCAGCTTCATCAATTTGCTCTAAAGGCAGCCCGTAATGGAGGAATACATGTTTCAAATCATGAGTTTCATTGCCATCAGAGGGTGTTTAAATACTCTTGGCACACAGGCTGGCAGGTTGATTAAAGGCACTTAGGATTCCTGCGTTTATGAGTGTGAGCTGGGGGACCAGGGAGCCTGGCTTCAGAGACTCGCCCCAGATGTGTGGTGGACCTCGGCCTCCTCAGCTGGAGAGCTGGCAGATGGGCGAGCATTGAGAAATAGCAGGCTGGTGGGAACAAACACCTTTGAGGCAAACCCAGTGGGAACTGTGCTGCAAGGGCAACCTCGCCATGAATATAGATCTGAATCTAGATCGTGAATCTAGATCTGAATCTAGATCGTGAATATAGATCTGAATCTAGATCATGAATATAGATCTGAATCTAGATCATGAATATAGATCTGAATCTAGATCATGAATCTAGATCTGAATCTAGATCATGAATATAGATCTGAATCTAGATCATGAATATAGATCTGAATCTAGATCATGAATATAGATCTGAATCTAGATCGTGAATGTAGATCTGAATCTAGATCATGAATATAGATCTGTGCTGGCCTGTGCGTTATTTACCCAGCTGGGCCCATTACCACTTCAATAATTTAAGGCAATTTATTACTGGGATAACCTGCCTGATTGTAATCAATAACTGAGAAGCTGAGAATCTAATTTAAATGGCATGAGGGACGCAGCTGATTCTCCTGTGCTAGAACAATCCTTCCTTCCTTTCTTCCTTCCTTCCTTCCTTCCTTCCTTCCTTCCTTCCTCCTCCTCCTCCTCCTCCTCCTCCTCCTTTTCATCCTCCTCCTCGACACACTATTCAATTTCATGGCATTTGCAATCTCAAGAGAAAGGAATATTCCAAATTCTAGACCCCCATCCTGAAGCAGGCTTTGTAAGCCCAGGGATGGAGGCCAACAGCCTGACATCCTCCGCCCGTCAGCAGCTGATTGCTGCTGTTCAGTACAGAACTACCTTGTTTTCAACTTTTCTTTTAATTACATATTTTCTTTATTTATATTTCAAATGTTATCCCCTTTCCTAGTTTTCCCTCTGAAAATCCCCTAT
>NC_034590.1:45072548-45097116 GCF_900095145.1 Mus pahari | reverse complement strand
CTCCCTCCCTCCCTCCCTCCCTCCCTCCTTCCTTCCCTTCTTATCACTGAAGTATCTGCAGATATGTCTGGTGAAGAGTCCTTGGGGCACTTGCCATCTTGCCCTGGACTGCACTTGGAGGGTTGCATTCACTATTGCTTCTCCCAGTGAGGTCCACAGATTGGCTGTTTCTACCCGGCTTCAGCATAAGGCGCACCATTTAAACCAGTGGGTCTTAACCTTCCTGATGCTATGACCCTTTAATACAAGTTCCCCATGGTGTGGTGACCCCCAGCCACAAAATTATTTCGTTGCTACTTCATGTCTGTACTTTTGCTAGTGTTAGTGAGTCGTAGTATAAATACTTGGTGTGCAGGATATCTGATAGACAACTCCTGTGAAAGGGTCGTTTGACCCTCTCCCTCCCCAAGGTTAGACTTTGTTAGCAATGTAAAGTTTCCAGAGTGGTTAAATTAGGAACTCTGGGCTAATCCCAGAAAAGGTTTGTGATCTCACAAACCTACCAGGTGATTCCCGAGGCAGCTCAAGCTTGAGGTGGGCTGGATTTGGGCAGGCATAAGTATCAGAGTCACAACCAAAATCAAGCAGCGTCCAGTTTTAAGATCTATCAAGGCTGCTTTTGTTGCACGTCCCAGCACTATGAGCAGCTAGTTATACAACTTCTCCACACCCTCGCGTCTTCCAGCATCTTCTCTGTATCCATCGATGGCACGCTCCATCCCTCCCGACTCTCCTCCGTGCAAGCATGCGCCCATCTCACATCCTCCAGGAAGAGCTTTGTCTTTGTGCACATATTGCAAATGGCAGAGCTGGCAAGAGTGGCATTTATTGTAGAACGTGCATACTTCGTTTGATCATATATTCCAAACAACCAACTCTGACGTCCCTTCCGATCCCCCGAGAGACCAGAAGGGGTTCATTCAACATACTGGGTTTTTCCGAGCAGCTCTTGATAACTCCCTGCTCTCTTGCGACAGGGGAGTGGCTCTTACTTCAGTGATGAAGTCAATAGTCAGCTTCATTTTTCATCATTTGGAAGTAAGCAGCATCTTTTACCAGCCCAAACCTGTACAAGAGCAGCTGCTTCAGGTACTTGGAAAATGTAGCTTTGGTGAAATTTACCTCACTCTCTATACAACTCAGCGATGTTTTCAGTATGTTCCCAGTTAGGCATACTGGGCAGCCATTTTTCTGATCAATTTTTAAATGGTTTCACCATTCCCAACAATACAATTCTACTTTCCCCCGTATCCCCAAGCATCCATGAATCTACCTTCTGCCTTTATGGAGTTGTTGGTTGTAGATACAAACTATATTGCATTAAAAAATGGCACCAGACCTTACGTGGCCTGCTATAACCGGCTTATTTAGCACAGCACATTCTTGAGGTGGGGGTCGTCTTTGCTATGTTGTGTACAGGGTTTCTATCTTTTATATGGTAGAACCTGGGCATGCCATCTCAGCTCCTCTTCGCCCCCGTGGCACTTCTCCCAGTGTGCCTTACTTCTGGATTCTGTACATAGTTTGAAGTTAACAGTTAATTTACAATTAATTCCAATATTGGCATCTTTTCCCGTTTGCCAGCCACCCTTCCTTATTTCCTTCCTGCTTTGCCCACATCCTCATACCCCATAAAGGGGCGCAGCCTCGGGCACAGTGGTTGGTGGTAAGCAGTCTCACTGTTAGGGCTGGGCTGGAAGCTTGAGGAGCAGAGTTAGGAGGTAACTTTCTTTACCTCTGTCTTTGTCAACCCTCGGAAGCTTTGCTCATAGCACAGACAGTAGCACAAGGGACGATGATCAGTAATGCTTGAGTTGCCCCCACCGTAAGAAGAGTCTGCCCCGGCATTAGAACAGTCCTTGTCAGTAGCTCCCTGAGTTGTGGGTTGAAAAGGGGTACTGGGAGAGGTATTGTGTGTGTGAGCCACCTGTGAGGGTCTTTACTGCGCTCTTCCTGTCTGACTTCTTTAACTTTTTGGAAGGATTCATTTATCTCCTTCTCTCTTTCCCCTGCCTCTTGGACAGGGTCTCTGTGCATAGCTCTGACTGTACTAGAGCTCACTATGTAGAACAGGCCAGTCTTGAACTCAGAGATCCACCTGCCTCTGGCCCCAAGCACTGTTATAAAGGCATGTGCTACAAGGGCCAGACTTAAAAGAATTTCTTCTTTCTCTCTCTCTTTCTCTCTCTCTCTTTCTCTCTCTCTCTTTCTTTCTTTCTTTCTTTCTTTCTTTCTTTCTTTCTTTCTTTCTTTCTTTCTTTCTCTCTTTCTTTGATTTACTTATTTTATGCATACACTGTACCTGTCTTCAGACACACTAGAATTGGGCATCAGATCCCATTACAGATGGTTGTGAGCCACCATGTGGTTGCTGGGAATTGAACTCAGGACCTCTGGAAGAGCAGTCGGTGCTCTTAATGGCTGAGCCATCTCTCCAGCCCTAAAAGAATTTCTTGATGTGGGGACTTGCGGAATATTTCTAAGCACCTGTTCCTCCACTGTCCCTAGCATTGTATTGACCTAAGAACATGAGCCTCAGAATGAGTTGGCTTCAACCAGAGGGTGAAAGGACCATAGTCACATCGCCTCATACAGGAGGACATGGAGGCTACAATATATGTGCGCCACGACCTGTCTGAGGCCTTGAAGGGTGTTGGCTTGGAACAGGGACTGGGGGGGGGGGAGGCTGATCCTCCTGATGAACAGCCACCCCTTTTTCAAAGTACAAGAGATCTGAAATTTGTTGACGACAGCAATGCAGCTCCTTCACTATCCTTCCACATTTCCATGTGGAAGCAAGCCTGTCTTTGAATGGAAACTCTGGGGCTGCCGGGTTGCTCGGTTCTTTGCTGGTACAGCACACACTGTCATACTTCTGCCTTAGCCTCTAAGGCTATTTCTGCTTCTAGCCCAGGCTCTCCCTCCCAGCCTGAGCTTCTGACTTGTGTGGCTGGTTGCTCCCTGCATGTCAGCAGTTGGGCATCTATTTGAGCTGTAAAATATCCAGCTCAGAACTGAAAGATGATTACTGTTCTTACTCAGCCCTTTCCATCTCAGAAGCAGCACGTGTTCTGTTGACTGCTCAAGTGGGCAAGCAAGGAGACATCTTAATGCTTTTCCTTCTCCTTTCTTCTATGTGGCCCCCAAGGACTAGCATAACTCCATGCCAACCTGCCACCCAAGAAGCCACCACTCTGTTGCTCTCCTGTGCTGCATCTATTACACCACCCAGGCTTGATCTCTCATCTCCCACCACTGCTCCAATAACCCATGCTTTCCCCATCTGTCAGATGGCACAAACAAAATATAAATCAGGTGATGTCACTTGCCAACTCAAAAAAGCACTCAGTGACTTTAAGTTGCCCCTTTGAGGCACTTCACGGATCTTTACATTGTGGATCACTATGACATACTGTAATATAAGGGCACAGGACTTTTTTCTACTTCCTCTGCAAAACCTTGCACATAGTAGGAGCTGCCACGTAGTAGGAGCTCTTGGTTGACTGAGTCAATAGATTGCTGGTTCCCTTCTTGCCTTGGCTTCCCTGTCACTTTGCTTGACTTCTTGACTCTGGAACTGCTGCTGGCTGTGGGTTCCAGTGCTGTGGGTGAGGGCTGTTCATCCCCAGGGATCCCTGTGAGGGTTGCATAAAAATGAGTGCATTAACAAAGGCATGCATTTTATGAGACCTTACCATAAAGCTCGATTTGGTGGGTTACAGTTTGTTGAGTAGGATTGATTCTTCCCTTTCATGCCTCTCTGCCTTTTCATGTGGAAAACTTCAGTTTGAGGTGGAGCCCCAGGAGTTTGAGGGCCTACTGCTCCCCCTAGTATTTCATCTGGAGGTCGTGTGGAGGATTTTTGAAGCTCTCTGTCCTGCAGATTACTTCCAGGTGGAGTGACCTACTGAGAATGTAAAAGGCTGTCACAGTCAGGAGCCACTAACGTTTCTGCATGTGAGAAGAAGAGCAAGCGTTAAACCATCAAGTGTTCCTGGCTAATGAGATAGAAGAAAAGAGCCCTCTCTTAAAAGCCCGGAGGCTGCCTTTGGAGGCTTGCCTAGGCTGCAGCCTCTGAGACTCATAAATACCAAGCCTGTTTCCTGGGTGACCACAGATAATGCACGGGGGGGTGGGGGGGTGGGAAGGGGAGGGGCAGAGGGTATCTGGGGGTGGCGGTTTCTCTGGGTTGCCTTGGAGTGTGGAGGGAGTTTGTACAACTCTCTTCTCTCCTTTCAAGGGTAGGTTCCCTTTGCACAACTTTTGAGGCACCTTCCTTTAGATTAGAAATGGCAACTTCCCATTGGTTTTGCCTGTGCACCACGACCCACATTTTCAGAGATTATTTTGGGGGGGTCATTAGAGGAATGAGGGAGACGTGACTAACAAGGTTGGAAATGGAAACTCTATTGCTGATCTTTTAGTTTTCTAATAGCTGGTCATGTGGTGGGGATTCAGCTAGGGGTAATACTTAGAGTTCATATTCCTAAGAAATGACAGCAGTCCCATACAGAAGGGTTTTGAGGCAAGAAAGGAATGCAGCATTAGAGGAATGTTCAAGCTTCAGGAGGTGTAGAAGATGGTGTGTAACGGTGAGGGTAAGGAACACAGCCTGGGAAGGTGTCCTTCCTGGTTAACAGAGAACCAAGGGCCTGGCAGAGGCACTGTGTGTACCTGGCTGCCTGTGATGTCAGGTTTGGGAAGTAGACTTGACTCTGGAAGATCAGTCAGGTGGTGGAGGCTCATGTTGTAGACAAGTCCATGGCTATGGGGTGACAGTAGGTTTTGGGGTGGGAATGGGAGACCAGGTGGTTGTTGTAGCTCAGCCAGTGCTGCTGCTGGAAGGGGGAGCAGAAAAGAGAGATGGAGCCTGCAGGGTCAACTGGGAAACGAGATGAGGCATGATTTTCATGGCATGATTTGAACACATGGGAGTGTTCAGTCAATGAACTGAGCTAAGAGACAGTTAATTGACCAGGTTTTGGAAGAAAATACAGGGTTCTGTTTTGAACACACTGAATTGGAGGGATCTGTGGGTTGTCTGAGAATATCGTGAAGGTGGGCAGATCCAAACGGGTTCAGTGAGATGTTATGTTCAGACCTGGAAGCCATTAGCTTTAGGGCAGGAATGAATTCCATGGTGGATAAGAATGCTCTGAGAGATGACAGAAATGTACGCTGGACCTGGTTAGCTAGCAGTCTGCATTCAGGTTGTCTCACGTTCAGCATTATGATAATGTTGAAGGAGGACAGCCAAACTGGTTGTGGTGGTGCGAAGCTGTTAGCCAGTCCTTGGAAGGCCCAGGAGGGGATGGTCCTGAGTGTGGGTGCCATAGCAAGACCCTATCTCAAAGAATTAAAACAAAAAGAAAGAAAGAAAAATAATGAAAGGAGCTGAATTCCTTGGCTTGGCTTGGCTTGAATATGTTGCTCTGCAGGCTTGAGTGTTCGGTTAGCTTTTCCTGGGAAGTTGAACAAATGTCTGCTTATCCCAGACAGGACAGCAAGACAGACACAGAAGCGAGTCTACCTACATCTGGCTTTATGAACCAATGGCTTTTTGAGAGTTATAAGAGCATAGGCAACTAGAGAGGAGCCATACCACTGAAGAGAATATCTTTCCACCAACGGCCTTTAAGTTCTCAGGGAGGGGTGGGGCTTCGTGAACTGTTCTTCTACCCTGCTAACTCACGATGGAATGATAGTAGCTTGGTATTTCAGGGGTGAACGCAGCCTGTTGAGTGTTCAAGTGGGCAAGAGCCATGCCATACCTAGAGGACAGCATTCCTGAACACTGGCTTGGCAGAGGCAGCTTCTTGAAAGAGATGGAGTGGGGAGGTTTGCATTTCGTAGTGTATTGTGGGTATTTGTGAGGTGAACTGATACCAAAGCTATGAGATCTTAGTGAATAAATCTTGGGCAGCTATGACCCAGTTCATTGGAAGCAAAGGAATGTACTTAGAGGCAAGTGTATCTACATGGGAATCAGCTGCATATACCACAGACTGGGGGCGTCTCTCTTTCCTGTGGTCAGAGCTACACTGTTCTATTTGGATGGAGGCAGGTGGCTAAACCTATAGAGAGGCATTGATGAGCTGTCAATATTGTCAGCTCACCAGCTTAGGCATCCCCACTGACTCACATTCCAGAGTTCCTTTCTGTAAGAATGGGTGCGACTGTCAGGCAAACTTGGACATCAGACGCTGAAAAGAAGTATGCCAAAGAGGTTTCCTTTTTTTTTGTTTTGGTTGGATTGTTTTATTTTCTTTCTCACTCTTTGTTTCTTTCCTGCTTTCTTTTTCTTTTTTTCTTTTTGAGTCAGAGTTTCTCTGTGTAGCCTTGACTGTCCTGGAACTCACTCTGTAGACAGGGGCGTCTTAGGGTTTTACTGCTGTGAACAGACACCATGACCAAGGCAAGTCTCATAAAGGACAACATTTCATTGGGTTAGCTTATAGGTTCGGAGCTTTAGTCCATTATCATCAAGGTGAGAGCAGGGCCGCATCCAGGCAGGCATGGTACAGGCAGAACTGAGAGTTCTCCATCTTCATCCAAAGGCGGCTAATGGAAGACTTACTTCCAGGCAGCTAGGATGACAGTCTTAAGCCCATGCCCATAGTGACACACCTACTCCAACAGGGCCATACCTCCTAATGGTGCCACTCCCTGGGCCAAACATATACAAACCATTACACTGAGGTAACCTCAGACTCAGAGATCTGCTTGCCTCTGGCTCCTGAGTGCTGTGATTAAAGGCTTGCACATCTGCCCAGCTCATTTTACTTCTCTAAGTCATCTGGACTGATTCACCCTGAGAAGCTGGCTGGGTGGTAATGTTGATTGCAAGAGAAGTATGAAGAAAGGCCTCAGTGACTTGTGACAGCAGCCCTTGGTGGAGAAAAGGGCTCAAGATATCCTAGATGTCCCAACAGGCATGGGCCCATGGGGCAGGGTGCTGGGGACATCGATCTGATGAAGCCGTTTGGGGGAGGATGGGCAAGATGTATTCTAAAAGGAATCGTTGAACATGCATCCTGAGGTTAGAGCAAGATCAGGGATACATCATATACTGGAAAGATTAGATGCAAACCCGATTAAAACTAGATGAAGCCAAAAGAGAACAGGGCAATGTTATCAGTTTTTATCATTGAGAAACGAGGGTGAGGTGGGTGGATGGGGGTGGGGGGGTAGGATAGCTTCAGGCATAATTAGATGTAACCATTTAGATGTACCAGAATGTGTCTGTTTTTTGTTGGAGTGGAGTAATTTTTGGACAGGCTTTCCCCACCCAGTGGGAATCAGCACACTGGTCACCAGTAGCTATGGCTTCTTTCATATTACTTAGCAGTGACGGTTGAAAGAAAGTTCTAGTCCAAAGCCTTTGGAATTGACTCTCATTTGTGTCAGCTGGCTCAGTTTTCTATCTCCTACTATTTGGAATGGTGATCCTCTGAGAAAGAGAAGAACCTGGAGACAATCAGTGTTGCTACAGAGGAGGATGCTCTCTGGTGGACTTGGCTGAGGTTGGCCGTGTCTGCCTGTGGAGATGGAGAGAGATGAAATAGTCTTTAACTGAGTGACACGGAATGGGAACGGGGCTGAGAGCAGGCTGTTCTCCCAAGGAATATCAGGTTCTGGTTGAGCTGAATCTATGAAAGCAAGACAATGAGTCTTGCAACAGGGGAGGGAAAAACTTGGCACGTTGTCAGCTTCAAGTCACACTGTAATTCTGCTCTGTCTCTCTTCACAATGGGTCCCTATTATCCTAAAGAGCATGGTCTACTGAGGCTAGATGGGGCCTCTGAGTATCTGCCGACTACAAGGGTTTAGAATGGGACCCAGGACTCAGATAGAGTGCCTGGGCATTTCCTGTGATCAAGACCAGAGCATCATAACAGACATGAGGATGGCAGATTTGGGGTCATTGACCTCAGAGTCACATGACTGATGATGGGCACTCAGGTTGGAGGTGACCACTGAGAAGGAATCTGGACAGCTCCACCTAGTTTCCTCTATCTGTTTTGTACAAAAGTCTTCCTCTTAGAGAAGTAGCTGAGTGGACCCAATGCCTCAAACTCTTCTCTGGCCCAGGAGGCTGGGAAGTCTGGATCTTAGAAAGCACATGAGAAGAGGCACGATTCCTCTCAAGGACAAAGGCTACATCTAGGATATCTCCCCGCATTCTTACGACAGGCCTAGGCCCCGAGCTGACTCCTGTAAGAGTGGCTATTTGAAAAGAGATGGGCCAGGAAAGAGGCCTGTACTGCCACTCCCCAGAGGATCGGGGGACGGGGAGGGTTGTTTGCAGCACCACGCAGGACCAGGCTGGAGGGCAGACTCTCTAAGTGATCTCAAAAGGCTTCAGAGATCTGACGAGAGCCATGATTCCATACCACTCGTATGGAGAAGGGTGGGGCTTGAGACCTCATGCCTCATCAGCATACTCGAAGTGGACCCTCATCTAATAAATGATTTATTATCATCCCCTTATTGTATGGTTATGCATCATTGGCGAGGTACTCAGGTTTCTGTGAACAACCTCTCACCCATGCCTCTGTAAGGATCCCTAATGAAACACACACACACACACACACACACACACACACACACACACACACACACAAAGAGAGAGAGAGAGAGAGAGAGAGAGAGAGAGAGAGAGATGTGCTGATGATTAGTTAGGAAGAAGAAAGGGATCTGTAAATGGGGCGGGGGTGGGACAAGAAAGGATAGAGGGAGCAAATATGATCTTAAAATACATCAAGTACAGGTATGATGATAATGCCATAATGAGACCTGTTGCTATGAGTAATTACTGCATGCCCATAAAAGCATTTAAAAAGAACTTTCAAGTCATCAAAGAGAAAAATAGACTGATACAGTTGAAGAATTCAATTGGTACTAAGAGATATGCTAAGATAACTTTGTGAAGGATATATTATTTTTGGCACCTCCAAATGATATAGTTGAAATAAAACCATAGTTCTAATCTTCCCGGAACTGCTGGCTGGGTAGCTGTGACATTAGTTATCCGTGCCTGTGAAGCCAACGCCTCAATGAGTGTCGAAGTCTTCCACTCTGTTCATAGTCTCAGGTCTGAGAGGCAGTTTGGATTCTGCTGATGTGTGCTTCGATCGCCTGGCCTTGCCTGGGCACTATAGAACCCCAGGGCTCAAGTTAAGGCTGGCCAGCTTCTTAAGTCTCGGTGGCTTGGGGGCAGCTGTTGTGCAAGAGAAAGTCCACTTCAGGGACTTTGGGCGATTAGGCCTCTCTCTCTGGGCCAAGGGCAAACCACACAGGCATACCCTTCTTATATCTGCCAACTCGGCAGTGGCTAAAGCAGGTCACATGGTCTGGATCAATCAAAGAGTAGGTCCCCTAGGGTTCCTGCTCATTTACACTGCAAAGCATTAGACTGAGTAGAATGTCACCTTTTACAATCTGATGATGGTTTAGGCCACTCATGGAGTGGCAGAAATGGAAACTTAAGGGTTCTTGGGAGAGTCAGCTGTGTTGGATGGTGTTTTGCTGGGGCAAACATGTGAAGGAGTGTTATCCTGAAGTGGACACAGATGAGAGACTAAGGCAGACTTGTGAAGTACTGGGATCGTAGGCATGCACCTCCATTCCAGCCTCTTTCTACGCATATTTGAACAGGCAGAAGTTCTTTTGACTTGCAAGAGACAAACTGCTGTCAGGTGAACATATCTGTAACTGGAAGTACATACCATACACCTACTCTCTAGGACATTCCTGCTGTACATCATAGCACACTTTTTCTCCTAAGCAGGATTGCTGACTGGCCGGAGACTTACATGGATTATCAACTCTGATCCCAACTCCCTCGTGACCTTAGACTCTACTGTCCCCTCTCTGCCTTCATGGGCTGCATGCTCAATACCTCAGGACATCTCCTTCCTTTACAGGTCTTCTCAGGGAGTTTCTCCTTTCCAGACGATCCCTGAGCACTGGGCCTCTAGGATCATCCCCCAGACCAGACTTCTCTGCTGAGCCTGTGGCACAGAAGTCACCTACCCCAACGGGCACCTCTGTTTCCTGTCATGTCCATTTTTTTATGCCAGGTACTGCAGGGGTTGGTAGCACGGTTGGCCATCACAGTGCCCTCTGTGGTAGGCGGGTTGGTATCTATGCTCCTTCTCTCACACCTGGGGCTTCTTTCCTCTCCTCTATCCCATTCTGACTCACATCAGCCATGCCCAACCTGTGCCTATGCTGTGGCCAGGGCCACGGCTACACCAGCAATAGAGCAGGTGCTGGGCCTTGTTCTAGCCTCTGGTACTCTTCCCTCCCTATAGCAGTGCAACCCGAGGGATTGCCTATAGACCAGGGCTCTTACTTAAGATGCCTGCTATGTGATCTGGGCTGGGGATTTAGCTCAGGTCGGGGAATGCTTGCTTAGCTCGGGTGGAGCACTGGAAACTCAGCATGATGGCCTGCCTATATTCTCAATGTTTGGGAGGCAGAGAAAAAGGCTCTCTGGAGCGCCATAGTTAGCAGGACTAGCTATACTGATGCGCTCTGGATTCTTGTAAGAGAACCTGCCTCTCTAGGAGCACTTGGGAAATCTCATATGCATGTACACACGTATGCCTAAACACACGCAAACTCGCATACATCATGCATGCACAGTATATAAATACACACAGAAATGCGTATTGCTGGGGCTACAGCCTCAGATTCTGTCTGGTTTCAGGAATCTGTGTTTTCAATGTCCTCTTCAGGGGACTTGTTGGCTTGTTGTGTTGAGACCTGATGCTGTGCCCTGTGCAACAAAGTGAAGAATTTTCATGCCACCCAGTCTGGCAGATCTGACATGTTTCTTACCTGCCTGTTCCGCTTCCATCTCTCCTGTCAGATCCATATGGCAGTCTACCTGTCTTAACCAGTCCACTCGTAGGTGGAAGAAGAGCACTCAAGGAGTCTTCCTTGAACACATTCAGGTGGCTTGTCTTTAGTATTCTCAATATAGCCTGGTAAGGTATTTGCCCATAAAGAAATTGAGCCTCAGAAGGGTTAGCAAACTGTCCTGTTCCCTTGGCTAGGAAAGCTTCATAGGGAGGAGGAGGGCATGCACACTTCCTCCAGCCTCTGGTGCTCAGCTTGGACAGGTTCCTAGGGGTGATGGATTGCAGCGTGCCCTGAAGCTGGGCCTCTGAGAGAGTCGGAGCTGTGTGCTGCATCTAATGAGTACTCGCTCCCGAGCCAGCTGGAGACAAAGTCTTTCAGAAAATCTGCAAGGCCAGTGAAGGACGCTTTTATTTCCCTATGTACATTTTCACCCAGTGGGCTCCTGCGGGAAGACTGGAGCAAAATTTATCTATTGTTTTAAAAGAGTCCTGATTGTGAAGCAGAGAATATTTTTTAGTCAATCTGAGAGCCTTGGAGACAAATCTTGTTCATCGGGTCCCTGTTTAAAGCAGGCACTCTCAGTAAACCTTTTGTTACATGCTGCTGGCTGTTGCTCATCAAGGGAGCTGGATGATGAAGACGTCAGCCAACCTGACCGTAAACGATCATCTTTAAGACTCCATAAAGAGGACCTTGCGCAATAGCTAGGACGTCATCTGTGAGTGTTAAGAGCCATTTCCCTGAAGTTCTTGTGCCTATCAGGAAGCCACCCCACACTCTGCTCTCTGCACAGTGGCCTAGTTCTACTTTATGTAAATGGCCAGCTTTTTAATGGGAGCCGACCAGGTTTGCAGTGGACCAAAGTGCACAGTAGTTGTGTCCTCTTTGATGGATGTGTGGGGTATTGGGTGTGATTTCAAGAGCTAGGAGGGTAGAGAGAACCAGGGAACACCATCCAAATGTAGCCAGGGTGGTTACAGAACTCTCGACACAAATGGTATTAAAAGAGAGAGATCCGTGTGTACAAGGTTGGATTGGTTTTGGTTCTGTCATTTCGTCAGGGTTTGCTTGGGCTCCATTGGTGCTCTCCTGGCGGTGCTGAGAGGCCAATGTCCTAGCCGAAGGTGCCCACAGGAGCCCATGGCAACAGCATCCTTAGGCCACTAGAGCGTATGCAGGAGGTCTGGTAAAAATGTGATTTGGATGGTCAGTTTTCAGAAAAATGGACCTGGTTCTAGAAGGATGTTGCCAAGAGTGGTGTGTGTAGCCTCTGGGTCCAAGAAAAGGCACCAGGGACTGGGAGCCTGGGGGCTGCTGGAGGGGTTGTGACCCAGGCAAGCCTTTCTTATATTTGTGGAGGAACCTCCCTGGTAGCCTAACTACTGCCTCAGGCCATTCACCCCTGCAGAGCACTTCCCTTAGGTTAGGGAAGTCTGTGTGCAGCGAACACATAGAAATGCTGCGCTGCTGATTAGCAGAGTCATCACTCGCCAGCTCCCGAAAGCCCGTCTGCCTCTTAGCCCATGACTGTGGGGATGGAGTTGCCACCTTATGGAAAAGAACACACAGGGAAGAGTTGTGCCACCCCCTCACCGCAGCCTTTGGAATCAGGGGTCACTTGGGCCTCATGGCTTCTCTGGAAGGCCCTGCTTGGGGGTGTTGAAACACTGGATGCCTGTGGGGATGAAGCCTGGAAGGAGGCTGTGCTCGCGGCCACCTGTCCCTGGGCCTTGCCTTGGAAGGTGGCCAGCCTGACTAAGAACGGCTTGCTGATAGCTTCGGGGCCTGGCTCCAGGCGCTTGTCTCCTGAGTGCTGACAAAGAAAAGATCCCTGGGTTTTTCTTCAGTAAATGTTCAGGTCCTGCCAAGGAGTTGGGATGACCTTAATTGACCTCAGAGAGTAGTATTCCCAAGACCACTGGCCTTGGACTTGTCTCTAGTGCTGGGGCACACTGGCTGGCTTCACTGTGATTCTCCGGGATAAAGTTTCTTTTAAAGCCTTTATCCATCCTCCACTGCCCCAGAGCCCGAAGCTTGCCTTTTTAGGACAGAGCATCTGTGATGAACCAGGAGTTGGCTGAGATCATAAGCTCATGTGTTTGAATCGGAGGCAACCTCAGGTCCTCATTATTTATGGATGACACCAGTTACAGGCTATTCTTTCTGAGCTAGACTTAGCATAGGACTAGAAAACCCCCCGGACAGTGTGAGCATCAGAGGTTCTGGGCAGGGCACGGTGACTGCTCCTCAGGAGCCAGCATTGGGCAGGTAGCTAGCTGACCGCCTCCTCATATAAAGACAGGGGTGCTGTCCTCCCTTGGAATAGGACTCCATCCCCCAAAGGTGGCATCTGCAAGTCCCCAGATGAAAGCCATGCTTTCTCCTAAGCGTTATTAATGTGATTTGTAGCTAACGTGTTTATGGAGTTGGCAGTTGCAAGGATATGCAGTGATGAGTTCAAGCCGTCTTTAGATGAGAAGTCACAGTTGGCTTCTGGTTTTCCATAAATGGCAAGCTTTTCCTTTCCATACGACCCCCTGGTAGTCAGTGCGCATCTCAACCTCTCTTCTTAGTTACAAAAGTGATACACACTTGCAGAAAATCAGGACGACAAAATGATTAAGAGAGACAAATACGGCCAGCTTATTGGCACTCCTGCCAGCCTGCTGTCCGACATCTGCCACAAGGCTGAGCAGTGAAGGCCGCCTCATTTGCAGACTTCAGAGTTAGGAGAAATCTAGCCAGTTTCTGCGTCAGCTTCAAGGCCAATCAGTGCCCACTTTTCTTCCTCGACACAGCCTGTGCTGAACCCTCTGGCTCACAGGCCTTGCCGTGCTCCCCTTATGAGAAAGGCAGTCCTCCATCCAGTACAGGAAGAGGGAAGGCATGGCTTGCTTGCTTTCTTCTCTCTTGGGTAGGGCGGATGCCATGCTTGCTTCCGGCTGTCAGTCTGTGTGTCAGGCCTGTAAGGGTGGAAGGCAGTGCGGTGTCGTCTGCTGTTTCACGTGGCACAGGGGTACGAGGGTCACAGTGGGAATGGCTGAACTGACAGACACTTGAACCCTCCAACTCTGCCTTGAGCTGTCTGCAGTTCTTTCTTTGCCCACTGCCTCTGCCCCACCCCCACCCCCAGATCACTTACAATGACAAACTGTGCTTCCTGGATCCCTGTAGCAACTGTCATTTGGAGACTGAGCACCTGTCTGTCAAAGGGCAGAGAGGGCCACATTGAAATGTGGAAGCATGTCTGTTCATGGTCAAGTGAGTAGGAGTTGGAGGGAACACAGGCATGGCTCGCCTTTCGATTACGTGTGCATCTCCTAACTTGGCTTCCCCGGGCTGTTTCTGGCAGGGGCTAATGGAGTAGAAATAACACGACGGGGCTGGTGAGATGGCTCAGAGGGTAAGAGCACCCGACTGCTCTTCCGAAGGTCCGGAGTTCAAATCCCAGCAACCACATGGTGGCTCATAACCATCCATAACAAGATCTGACAGCCCTCTTCTGGAGTGTCTGAAGACAGCTACAGTGTACTTACATATAATAAATAAATAAATCTTTAAAAAAAAAAAAAGAAATAACACGACATTCCTTAGTGAAACGGGACAAGATTCAAACCTGGTTCTGGAATTTTCTAGTTGTGTGATCACAGTTTAACATATGATCTTTTTTTTTTTTTTTTTTTTTTTTTTTTAAGAACCCAATTTATTCTTTTGTAATGAGAAAATAAGAGAGAAGAAAAAGAGGAAAATCCTATTATGAAGGTTATTTTAGAATTCCGGGTGGCCTTGATGATGGAGCAGGCCCTTCCCTGGTGTGTGGACAGGTATCTGCGTCTGCTCCACGATATCATTAATATGTAGAGTGCCCTGGGAACAACGCCATGGCTCTGAACGCAGCTTTGACTGTGGGGGTCGAGTGTTCCTACAGACTGGGCACCTGGTTAGCATATATATATATATATATATATATATATATATATATATATATATATATATAAACTCATATAGGAAGCAGTGTACAATGATCTTTTCTATGTATTTCTTTCTTTCTTTTTTTCCCCAGAAAAGGAAACAAAAGCACAGAGAGGTTAACACTTTATCCAAAGCCCCCAGCTATCAAGAGTGAGCCTACAGCTTGAAGGTAGATGACTCATCTGTAGAGCCAGTGCCTCGGGGCTCTGTCCTAGTGATGTCCGTGGGTACAAGAAGGGGTCAAGGGGTAAAAAGGAAGTATTTTTGTCATCTTGAAATTCAGCACCTCCCAGCTCAGAGCTACAGTATTTCCTGACTCTGTGTTTCTGAATCTGGGTGTGGGCAGCAGGAAAGAGGGGAAACATTGCTGTGTTTCCTTTGAATACTCATATACTTCCATTTCTCACACCGTGGAGCCCCGTGCCAGCCACTATGCTCGGCACCCACCAAGCTCCATGCTGAGCTGACGCATGCGTAATTTCTCCTCTGACTTCAGCAGATTATCTTCAAGTCCTAATGTACCAGTGATCCCTCATTTTGTTTGCTAGCTTGCTCCTGAGTGTTCCCAGTTATATCCCGGGCAAGTCATCTGAGATGGATCTCACTGAGTGACCTACTATGTTCCCCGACAGGGGCTTCCAAGGGGGTAGGCTCCATTTCCCACAGTCCCTCACAGCTTGGCTCTGGCCTGTGGCCTGGCTTCCCCCAGGCAGATCTACCTCATGGGATTTGGAAGTAGCAAGTGGATAGCATGAGGCAGGGCTGTGTTTTCACTGGGCCTACAGCACTGTGGGAGTTTTGGCTTTGCCTATGACAAGTTACAGCAGAGGTTCCCTTGTCTTGAGGTGAGGACTCAGCGAGCAGGCTTCGGGGTCACCTGCAGCATCAGGGAAACATTGACCTTCTTGTTAGCTGGCTCCTCCATCATGAGCAGCTTGTTAGCTGGGGGTCCTGGCTGAAAATCTCAGGCCCCAGGTTACTTAGCATGCCTGCCTATCACTTTTGTAAAGACCTCATTCCCCATACTGAGTACCTTCTGCAGAAACCAAGGAGCGAATTATGTAATTGAGCTTGACCCTGCTTGTTGCTGTAGGCCTTCTATTGTTGTAGAAACCTTTTGAGAGTTATATTGTTTTTGTCTTGCCCTTCCTTCCTTCCTTCCTTCCTTCCTTCCTTCCTTCCTTCCTTCCTTCCTTCCTTCCTTCCTTCATTTTATATCCCAATATCAGTTCCCTGTCTCCTCTCAGTCCCCCTTCACACAAACCCTCCCATCATTGATTCATGATGTGTGAGAAGTCTTAGAATTCTTTTCCCAATTAGGACATAGTATGCCCCTCAAACCGGCTCTACACGATCAGTGAGCTTCTTGCTTAGACTGCTCAGCCCGGTAGGTGGAATTGTGTTTCTATAGGAGAACCACGTCGTTCCCACTGCTAAGACCTTGTTCCGTGGATCCGTGTTGCTGTCTTTAGCTGTGTTTCTGCCAAGGATTTTTCTTGGCTTGTTCTCGCCTGGAGAGGAGCAGCCCGTCCTCTGCTGCTCTGTTCTCCAGGGAGCTGATCAACGCACGCACCCACCTTCCTCCCTGTGTCTCCTAGGGAACCCTGACACTGATCCCTGAAGCCTCCCCCTCCTGTCTACTGATGGCACCTCTTCAAGTTCCACTAGGACTGGCCTGGAAGACTAGCTCAGGGCAGGGCCTGAGTCATAGTCTGGATGTCTTTTCCCCTGAGGAATTCCTCTTAAAAGGGTGTCCACACACAGTTGTCTATTTATCTGAGTGTCAGCCAGAACGGGGCTGGGAGCATCACTGAGTGCTCCCATCCAGTGATGCTCCTCTTTGGTTTAGCCCATGTAAGGTCCAGGGCCGACTTGACACTCTTGGTGGAATGAAACTTCCATGGTAACTGAAATAAGCCCCAGCCTCCTTGCTTCTGAGACTCAGATCTCCCCGTGGTGTGTGTGTGGCAAGTAGAGTTCTCAATGCATAGAGTTTTCAGACTGTACGTAACTTATGACCCTTTTGTAGGATATCAGCTTGATTAAGGGTTTGCTCAGCATTGACCATATAGGACCGATACAAGCAAGAATGCTAAGTATTGCCCTGGTCAGCTTTTGCTAGTTGTAGGCGTTTTCACACGTGTGCTAGTCAGGGAACACCAGAGAACAAAACTCGTAGGTCACATGTACGCATATGTGCATGTACTTGCATACATGTTAACTGCAAAGAATTGACTTGTGTGATGTTAGGGGCTGGCGAGGCAAGGCTAAAATTCACTGGACAGGGCAACAGGAAGAACATCAGACACAGGCTGAGATTCCCACCCCTAACTAGACTTTCTTATTCTCCAGGGCTTTCATGACATTTTAAAGCAGTCATTGAATACGTGTGTAGCTGGGATTGAGGTTTAACAATGAGGTGTGAACTGTGATGTGAAGGATGAGATGAGGCTCGGCTATCTCCTCAGTGCTCTGGTTGGGGGCAGATGCATGCAGCCTTGCCCTTTCCCTTCCTGTCTCATTCCAGGCTGTGTAGGGAGGAAGCGAGCGGGCTGATGGTGTTTATTCTGTAATAATAGATGTCGAGTCCCCCTCCAAGGGTGTGAGTCAATTCTGCACAGCGACGCTTCACACGTGCTAGCTCAGCTCAGAGAGCGAGTCTCGACGTGATACCCGTTATTAACAGAAGGAAGAACCACTTCCTGTGGTCTTAGGGTGAATCCTAAATTCCAGAAAGCAAAGTCCCACAGGAAGAAGAGGCAGGTAGTTCCTAGGAATGGAAGAGTCTACGATCCTGCACATTATTCTCATTCCAATGCACCAGAACATTAAAAAAATCAACGTGAGATGTTCCGGGTATCACAGGCCTGTAGTTTCAGCACTTAAAAGGTAGAGAGACAGGAAGATCCGGGTTCAGGGCAAACCTTAAACTACATAAAGTTTAAAGACTGCCTGGGGTGCATAACACCCGGTCTCAAAAAGTTTTCAAGTAACCAACACACACACACACACACACACACACACACACGGACACACACACAGGATAGGACACGGACACAGACACACTCAGACACACAGACACATTCAGATACACACACACACAGACACTTAAACATACACACACACAGATACACAGACACACAGAGACACACAGACACACACAGAGACACACATAGAAACACACACACGCACACAGCACACCAGTGAACACACACACCAAATCCAGTAAAACCAAGCCCACAAAACAAAAACCCAGTATGTGTAGGAGAGACAGCAGACTCCCTCCTGCAGCTTCTCATCTTGCCCTTTGCAGCCCAGCTGTTTTACAAAGGAACAGCTTACTCATAATTCCCAAGCCGAGGATACTTCTAGTTGGAACATCTGACATCATGGCTAAACAAAGAAGTCATAAATTGTGAATGTATATAAAAAGAAAGTCTCCTAAGTGGGGCTTCTCTAAATTGTATGTGTCTTCCTAAGGGAGCAATCCGTTCATCCATAAACATCAGCTGGCCAGGCAACACTGGAGGTGTCGGGGATAGAGCACTGACAGAGACTAACGTAGAGACAGTGTTCAGGTGGTACTGTGGTCTGAATATTTGTGAACTCGCCAAATTCACATGTTAAAACGAATGCCTAAAGTGACAGAATTAGGCACGAGGGAGGTGACTGGGTCATGAGTATAGAGCCGGGAACAAAGAATCGGTACCTCTCCAGAGGCTCCAGAGAGGTTCCGTGCCCCTCCCTGCCAGCTAGGAACAAGGAAGCCTTCATCAGGCACCCACTCTGCCGGTGCCCTGATCTTCAGCTTCTAAGCCTTTAGAGCCTTAAGCAGGTCATTCCTGTTGTTTTTAAGTCCCTCGGTGGATGGCGTTTTGTTACAGTAGCTGGGGCAGACTAGGGCAGTGGCTTTCAACCTTCCCAATGCTAAAAGTGATCTTTTAGTACACAGTTCTTCACGTTGTGGTGACCTCAACCAGAAAATCATTTCATTGCTACTTCCTAACTGTAATTTTGCTGCTGATATGAATCCTAACGTAAGCCCTCAAAGGGGTTGTGACCCCCAGATTGAGAACCGCTGGGCTATTTCTACAAGAAACAGAGCTGTAGCCCCCATGGTGAGGGGGAAGGAAGCCCATGCAGTGTGCCAGGGAAAGTGACACTGAAGATGTAGTGAAGCTGCAGCTGCGAGGTCTGGCAGAGCCGTGCTCTACCTGGGGTACACAGCATGTTTAGTGAAAGTCACTGCCCTAAAGACTCAGGCTGCCTATGTGTTTGCCCCAAATGAGCCACTGGATCTGGGTGCTTGAGTTTGTCCCCGTCCTCTCCACCGCCCAAAGGCACAACAGTGTAGTAAGATCTGCACAAGATCAAGCCAGCCAAATCTAGGGCATGGCTGGGGGCATGCCCCTCGCTGAGGAGCTGTTGAGAATTGGTGGCTACTGACGGGGGAGAGTCAGTTTTCTTTGGCTGGCGCGCTGATAGACTGGCTGCGTTCCAGTGAGTGGCCGTGCTCAGGATGGCAGTAGCAAGGAGACTCACTGGCTTTACAATGGGTATACAATGCTGGAGGGACCAGTGAGGGGCGGGGAAAATAAAGCAAGAGTTGGACGAGGAGATGGGATGGGCTTGATCAAAACACATTCTATTCATGCATGATGTTCTCAAAAACTAAATTTTAAAAAGCCACTCTAATCAAGGAGGTGACATTCCTGGTTGAAGGGTTTCCTCAGTTTTCCTCAGCTGAGCTTCTCATAGTTCCTGTGGACTGTTCCTTCGGTTTGCAGCTCTCCACCAGTTCTCGTCTTCTTTATTCCTTCAGAGAGCTTTCTTGGCCATTGCATCTGAATACTTATTAGATTTTGCATCTTGACCCTCCCCTCCGACTGTCCCAAGCTGTCCTATTTATAGCTTGCAGCTGTTGGCAGGGCTGCAGTGTTAGCCTTTGGGGAGACATCCATAGGCTGGGTTGCTTGTGAGTTGTCTGGGAACACAGGCTGAGGCGAAGGAGACACCCAGGCGAGCTTTTTCTCTCAGAATTTATGATGAAAAGTGGGATTTCTTGAGCCAGGAGTTTACGATGGACAACAGCCCTGTGTTTGTAATTTGCAGAAAGATGGGGACGGCACATTCCACTTCAGCAGGAACTAGCTAAAACCAGCTTTTTGACTCACAAATTAGTCAATAACTCTCTAGCAAAAATTAGAAATTGTGGCTTCTGTTAAAAATTGCTTCTGTTAAATGAAGAGGAGGAAGGAGGAGGAGGAGGAGGAGGAGGAGGCACCAAAATGGGATATTTGGGGCAAGATTTAAATAACAGTTATAAGAGTTTTGGGTTAAGTATTTTTCTTATAGAGCATGCATCTTAAGTCAGGTCATGGTGTGCATATGGCTCTAGTAAGACACATGCTGTGGAGGAAGTTAGTGCAGGTGGAGATGGATGGATACATCAGGCTGGCTTTAGGTATAAATCATTCACACTCTGCCCACGCGATAAGTGTATAGAATTTCATGTTGACTTCTAACAGGCTCCCAGGCGATCCGCAAGCTGTGTCTTCCAAAGGCTTCTCCTGCTCAAGGCCTGCAGTGGAGCCCGAAGGAGGGTTCGCCTCCTTACCCTGAAAAGCTGTGGCCCTCGCCTTTCTTTTGCACAGTTTTGTCCCTGGTTCTATTAATTAACTTCGGATCGTTCTTCTCATTATTTGGAGAACTCGAGTGAGAAGCAGCCGCTACCTTGTGTGTCCTCATCTTCACAGCACCTGGAACCTTTCCTCCTTCCCCACTTCCATCTTTGGGACTTCCGCCCATCTTCACTCTAGGCTGCGTGGAGGCTCAGATGAAAACATGTGTTTCTGATGCGCAGTCTGTGTCTTGGCCTGGGAGGAGCCTGAAGGGAGGCTTCCCTATTCCAAATTTGTCTCAGACTTTAGCACGTCAAAACTCATTGCAGTCAAAGTCAGCAGCGTCTCAAACCTCCAGTTCGCTCATTGCCTGAGAAGCCCAAGGGGCTCCGGAGCAGGCTCTGTTCGTGGGTGGACCAGACAAGGCAGTTTGACTGGAGCTGAAAACACTGCGGTAGAAAGAGCCTTGTCAAGCTTTGTCTTTGACTGCAGGGGAAGTGACACTTTTTGTCACCAGTTAGTTATATAACAATGCTCTTTCAATATTTAAAAATGTTCTCTCTTTTCGAAGCCTTTTTTAAACGAGCAAAAAGATGCCGTGCCCCCCCCCCCGCCCTCCTTTAGAAGCCGATTAGTCCTCAGCCCAGAGTCAAAGCTGGTTGAGCATAGATTTCTCTGTCTGCCAGCTCCTACTGTCCCCTAGATGGCATGGACTGGGTACTGGGCATATGCTGGTGAATGTTGAGTACGTTGGCATCCATAGAGCATTGTGGATGACTGAGTGAGGGACCCATCCCTGGGCTAGGGGGTTGGGGTTGTTGATATGCTGCTCATTTCGCTGGGACCAGGTTCTGGGGTGGTAGCTGTGGCTGCCAGTGGCCAGGCTAGGAGTCGAGGCATCAGGAGAACAGAGTTGGCATTCGAGCCTGCCTTGTCAGCACCTCTGTCCTCTCTTTAAAAAAAAAAAAAAAGACCTAATAGGAGAAGATAGTTTCCAAGAACTCTAGTACAGAGAGTCCCTTAAAGAGCATGTTGGCCATCTCAGTTCTTTTTATAACGTTCCTGTTACGCTGCGGGGTAGGACACTACTCATCTGTGCCCTGGGGAGGATATCTGTGTGATGGTGGGGGTGGGGGGGGGTGATCCTAGAAGGACAGTCTAGTGACAGTCAGCCTTACCGGATCCACCTCCTCTTCTCATAGAGTCATACTGGAATGCCCCGTCTACACTCCTCAAGTGACACTGATAGTTTAGATAACCTGTCCACCCATCTACTGACTGGCAGAGCTACAGAGTGGTCCCAGCACGCAGGAAGCTGAAGCAAGGCGCAGCGTCTGAGCTCAGGAATTTGAGACCAGACCAAACGGGAAAGCAACAGCCTCAAGAATCGCCAAGATACCACCCCTGCCATTGTTTGAAGGCAGAATAAGAGGTATCTGTGAGAAAACACTTCACATGTAATAATGTGACTAATGAAGTAGGGTTCTGCACTTCTGAGAAGCAATTTACTATTCACTCAACAATCTTCAAACTCTAACCATATCTGACCCTTTGACATAGGGACTAAATATGTCTACTTGCACATAGTCATTGGACTATTGACAGTGCAGGATCTGTGGTTATGAGTCTGGACAACTACACTTACAAACAAAGAGGTGCAGAGAGGTATTGAAGGTGTCAGGATTGTCTGGAGTGGTGAGAGACTCCTGGAAATGCATTTATTTATTTTTATTTTCTAGAGACAAGGTTTCTCTGTGTAGCCTTGGCTGTCCTGGAATAAGCTCTGTAGATCAGGCTGGCCTGGAACTCAAGATATCTGCCTGCCTCTGCCTCTGGAGTGCTGGGATTAAAGGCCTGTGCCACCATACCCAGCTTGGATTTTTTTTTTTAAATTACTTTCTTTATGCATGTGTGAGATGTGAGGCGTGTGCGTTGGCTTGTGTGTGGAAGCCAGCTCTCCCCTTCCCCCATGTGGGTCCTGGGGATTGGACTCAGGTCAGCAGACTCGACAGGATGAGACTCCTTTACCCACTGGCTCATCTCACCAGCCCCCCTCTCTTACTGAAACAACTGTCATCTATTATCATTATAATTCAGCTAGCCTGTAACTGACCAGTGTCTCAAAGCAATTTCCAGGCGTGAAGAAAGTACAAAGGAGATGTCCCCCGGGGAGGGGGAACAGGTAAGTTTACATTGTTGGGAGATAGGGTAAAGCTAGAAATGTGAGGTGTGGATGGGTCACCCACTTGGATAAATCCAGCAAGCCTTTGGGCTAAATGGTCCAAACTTTGCAATGGGGGGCTGTTCCAAACACCCTGATTTGGTGGGGAGTAGGACTAACCAAGGAGTAGGTAGGGGGTTGACACGGAAGGATCTAAGCATCTACATAGATATCAATTAATTAAATAATTAAAGGTTAAAATAAAATAAAATGAAGGAGAAGCGAGGACAGAAATTAAACTAGAACAGAATCCTCAGACCAGGTCATATTTGAACAGTGTTCTAAGGTAAAATGCCAAGGAATACCCCAGAACAGAGCAGGGGAAAATGAAGACCGTATTCTCAGAAGGAGATGCCACGAAGGACAGGATCCCACACCTTTCTCTTGCTGCTCTAACCCTGACCACCTCGGTGAGGGGTCACTTACATCCCCTAATCTACGCTGGGGAAAAGTACACTAAAGATATGGGAACTAAGCAGACCCGCAACTCACCAGTGGGCGGGTCACCAGAGTCCAAACCCCACTGGTTGCTTTGCAGTGACATCACCTCTGCGAGCAGCGTGAAAAAGACTTAACTTTGGCTTATGGTCTCAGGGTCAGACTCTTGACTCTGAGCATCAGGAACACCAGGGTGGCAGGAGCCTGATGTGGGGGAACGTCTACATTTCTTAGTGGTCAGGAAACGGAGGGGATGGGGGGGATACAGGAAGCCCACCCCGCCTCCGGGGATACAGCCCCGGGGACATTCCTAACCTACTTCCTATCCAGAGGACCCAACTCCTAAAGTTTTCAGAGCGCTGACAGTTGAGGATTAGCCTTACAAGGTGTGTCTCTGCGCAGGGGCAAACCGTGACAGAAACCAAGCAGTTTGATTGCTGAGGCTGCTTACCAACCATTCGCTAATTTAAAATGTAGGTTCAAAGGAATAAACAGCAGTGCCTTGAATGTAGTGCATGGGAGGACACGCTTCATCTGAGGAGTGAGGAGAGGCGGCCCAGGCAGCTGGGCCGGTGGCCAAGAGACTTGGGGGAAGGACGCGCTTCCACTGTGGCCCTTGCCCACTGCGAACCTTCCAAGCAGTGGGAAGACCTCAGCCGGCAGCAACCTCCATCAGCCATGGTGAGCCTTCTCAGCCCAATCGTGAAGGCCGAAACATTTTTTATTATAAATTATACATCTTAACAAGTCACAACTTATTCCGCACAGTAGGTTTCCCTGGATGACTGAGTAAGTGGATGAACAAAGACAGCAGTTTATTACAGGAATCAAGTGAACTTGATATTAAAATGTGGGACACAAAAATTGGTCCATATCACTAATGTTGAGGATTCCTTGCTCCTCCCGGAAGTCTGGTCCTCCACACATAGCAGCAGTTCCTATGGCTTTAGGAAGAATTTCCTGGCACGGAAGCAAAAGATGAGCTCCAACTCCACCCACAGAATGAAGTCAAGCTGGAGAATGCTTTCCTGCCATGTTTTCTGAAATGCACCTTATAGAAAAGATACGAAATCGGCTGTTTATCCCAGTCTTGGAAAGATCCTAGGCTTTGCAAGTCCTCTCCAGGAAAGGAAATAGCAGGTGGTATACAAAACCAAATTAACCATCATAATCCCATTGAGGGTGTGGCTATCTGGTAAAGAGCAACAGAGGAACCTGGAAAAGCTGGGAGGCAGGCTTAGAGCTCACCCCAAACCCCCATTTCTTTGTTTGTTGTGTTGTTTTTTTTTTCAAGATGAGATTTCTATGCACTCACTGATAAGTGGATATTAGCCCAGAAACTTAGAATACCCAAGATACAATTTGCAAAACACAAGAAAATCAAAAAGAAGGAAGACCAATGGGTGGATACTTCATTCCTCTTTAGAATAGGGAACAAAATACCCAT
>NC_034590.1:45039566-45072153 GCF_900095145.1 Mus pahari | reverse complement strand
TCTAGCTGCATATGTAGCAGAAGATGGTGTATTCAGCCATCATTGGGAAGAGAGGCCCCTTGGTCTTGTAAACTTTATATGGCCCATAGATGGGAACGCCAGGGCCAAGAAGTGGGAGTGGGTGGGCAGGGGAGCAGGGTGGGGGAGGGTATAGGGGACATTTGGGATAGCATTTGAAATGTAGATGAAGAAAATATTTAATAAAAAATATTAAAAAAAAAAAGCCAAAGATGAAGTTTCTTTGTGTAGCCCTGACTATCCTGGAACTTGCTTTGTAGACTAGACTGCCTTCAACCTCAGAGATCTACCTGCCTCTGCCTGCCTAGTGCTAGGATTAGAGGCGTGTGTCACCATTGCCAGGTGAGCGCACTCTCTGTTTCTCTTTCTCTCCCCTACCCCCACCTCTTCTCTTTTTATCTTTGAGACAGGGTCTTATATAGCTCAGGTTAACTTTGAACTCAATATAGAGTTGAGGATGACTTTGAAGTTCTGATTTTTCTGCCCCCCACCTCCCAAGTGCAGAGATTATACCTGGTTTTCGTGTGCCCAGAAAGCATTCTTCCAGCATTCTCTGTCGTTTGGGTATTTGTCCCTGTCCCGAAGCCAGGGCTTGGGATATGGAGGAAAGCTTTAAGAATTCTGACCCTGGAGGCCACAGTCTCACAGGCAGTGCTGCAGGGCCTAGGCAGGTCTGAGCATTGCAGGGGACAATAGGACACTGGCCAGAAGGGACCTGCAGATCTGTTGTTGTGAAGTCACTGGCCTGGAAAGCCTTGGGGAAGAGCTGACAACTACTGAGCCTTGATGGGTGAAGGTCCCCACACAGGTCCAGAGGACCGAGGATCCATCAAAGCAGGGGGTTGCTTGTGACAAAGCTCTACATGCTGTGGGCACTGGGGTGAGACACTCTTTAGCAGCACTTGCAAGCCACAGAACACAGCAAAAGTCCCCAAGTGGAGGCTTAAGAGTTTTCAAAACCTACTTCATTTACGGTTCTTCAACGCTTCAACCTCCCTTCTAGCTACACTGACCAGAGACAGGGGGAAAAGAAGGGTAAGAGGAAAAGGGAGTTGTGGACCTGTTTGGAAGTAGTTCCCTGGACAATTCCACTCTCACTGCCAGGATACAAGCAGTCCAGTTCAGTAGCAAACGCCAAACACAAGTGAGTATGGCTGTGTGATCCAGCAGCCACAGCAAGGCTTTGCTGAATTGGCAGAAGTCAGCAGAAGTGGCCGGAATCTGCTGGAACACCACGAGAAGTTCTTTGCCGTGTTTCTCTCTACAAAATGAAGACCAGAGAAGCATCACACAGTCCAGCAATGGAAGAGCATCCTCTCACTGTTCGCCGGAATCCATTTATATTCTTTCTAAACATCACATGCCCTCTCACAAAGACAGCTTCCAGAAAAACATCACAGGACACAACCGAGTCATTAAAGAATCCAGAAATTTCTGCTTCAACACAGGAAAACTCTAAAAACTGAACTGCACTCAGTGGGATGGAGTGCTTGCCTAGCATCCTTCTAAGCCTTCGGCTCACGATCTCTAGGAGCACATAAAATCAGGAAGGCCGTTTTTATCCAGGTTATGTCCAGAGGGAACTGTGAGGACAGCCACTACATGTGTGCTTGGCTGCCCCCCCCCGGGGGGGGGAGAAGGAGATAGGCACAAAAGATGGGGTATAATGAGGTGAGCGGAGCCTTTTAGTCTATGAGACTGAGGAATGGCTGTCTCTCCCACCAAAAGCTGAGCCCTTGATGTCTGCCATTGCCACCTTTGTACTGCTGCCTGGGTGTTAGCACATAGTAGGTACACAGTGTTTCTTGGATGAGTGGATTTGGGAAGGATGAAGGGTGAGTCGGTGGATAGGACAAGAGAAGAGTGAATTGGTGGGAGGCTGCGAAGGCAGGGAGCCCTGCCTGTCATCTGAGCCTCGGATGAGGTTGTGCTCTGGCATGGAGCAAACGTACAGACGGGGAGCTGAACTCACAGATATTCTGGCATCTTTGAACTCGGAGAGACCTCACAGGGTGTCTTGGGGGGTATTTGTATGGTTCTAGTATGTCTAGGCATGTAGATGAAACTAGAAACTTTTGAGATAAGGTCACAGTTGAAAAGCTATGAAGCCAGTCCCTCGCCCCACCCCAGTTCTGGAAAATAGCATCCTGCAAGTGCAGATGCAGGCAGGGCAGGGGGCTCCAGAGCACACCCAGACCAGGGGGACCAGCTCAGAGCTCATTGCTGCCAGAGCGTTCCTCCTGGCCTTGGCAGTTGTTTTGGGGTTTTTGTGTCCTAGAGACATTTAACTCTGTACTTAATTTAAGTTTAATAGGCAGCTATTATGTTAAATAGAGACCAGCTGAACTGATTATTTAAGACAGAGTTATGGTCATTTAACAGCTATGTGGTTTGACTGCTGCGTCTCACTAAAGGTTCCCCGTTACCCTGCTATTATTACCATAACTGCTCTATCTTTGGTGCTATCCTCCCTTTAACAACTGCCTGAGGGTCCAAGAGCTTCCTGCTTCCCCTTCCATTCCCAGACTGGGTTCTTTGCCTGGGTCTGTGCTTCCGTGAGTCCCTGTGGTATGCACAGAGCTGGGGGGAATGAGCTAAGCTGCCATATAGCCATGAAGGAGGTTGCCTTGAGGACAGGCGTGGGCTCATAGGCCAGACACCTGTCAGCAGTTTGGGACATGTCTCCCAGTGACAGCTTGGCTTTGCTGGGATGCTCAGAAAGAGTGACAGAGGCACTCGGGATTCTTCTAGAAGGAAAGATTTTACATGTAAGAAGCAGAGTCAGGAAGAAAACTCCAGGGGTACTCAGTTGGGAAGTGGTCTGGAATGCGATATTACTTACAGTGTGAATCATGGTCCCCCGTGTGACTACAACCTGTTTTAACTGGTTTGCAAATTGAGTATGGGGAATTTAGGAATTTGTGTATTGTTATGTGAAATTACCATGATATCCAAACAGGAGGTTGACAGAGCCAGCTCACTGAATGGAGTAGATCAATTTAGGCGTGACAGAACTCACATGTGGAAGCCACACCCTGTCATGTGTGGTAGAACCACGAGCTTATCCAAAGAAGAGTGGAAATTTGTAAGCCAGTCTTTCAGCTCAGACCCTTGCAGATCACTCGCTTTAACCCTTTATGTATCACCTCCTTTGCTTCCATCCCTGGTACAGACTATGCTATGCGGAGTAGGGCCACAGTCTCCCTTAAACAGATTATAAGTGGGTAAGATGGTAAATCTTAGGTATTTTTTAGTCTCCAAGACCAAATGGGACTTGTTTGGTTGTTAATATGGAAAATGACTACGGTTAAAATAACAACAGCTGAAGTCTACTCTTCAGATAGATGGTTTCTGTGAATGTGAATTATATCTCAGCAAATCTGTGTTTTATAATGATTAGCTAGATGATATAGTACATGCCTGGGTAGATGATCGATGGAGTGATTATTGATGTACATGAGTTGATGGTAGATGACACACACACATGCACACAAACACAGACTATAAACATTTAGTGGGAAATAGATAGTGGGAAAGACCTATCAGAAGAGCCCTTTGAATGGGAGCAGTGTTGAGGGGACCAAACTGGGGTTGTGAAATAGTCAGGCTTAACACCAGCAGGAAGCTGTTTAGCAGCCAGATCTGGTGGGAGGGAACACAGCCACCACGGGACTGGGAGCGCCAGCAGGAAGCTTGCTGGGAGTCCCTGGCCAACCTGGTTAACTTATTTGGTGAGTTTCAGACACATGAGGTTCTATCTCAAAAATAAAGCCAGCAGATGGTGCCTAACGAACAACACCCGTGCTTGCCCTCGAGCCTCCGTATGTACCCGGCCCCTACGAATGCAAATAAGTGGTTGTCATAGGCTCCCGTGCAGCCTTACTAGTGGAGGGTACACTCTTCAAAGCTACCAAGCTTCAAAATTCTGCCCCATCTGCTAGAAGCTCCCTGCAGAAGCAGGGCATCCACAGAGCATCCAGACTTTGCTTGGGGAGCCCCAAAGAGACTCCAAGTCTATCTGCTTAGCTCATGTCTTTCCCCAAAGCCCCGAGAAGTCCCACACATGTCTCAGAACCCCTCAGGGCCAGAGCTGAGGCTTGGAACCTCAGTTCCTCCCTTTCTTTATGTCCTAAATGCAGCCCAGATTTTCTTAAAGATCTTAAATTCCATTAAATCCAGAGGTCAAGACCTCACTGGGATTTGAGTATATGGCATACGTTCAGAAAGCCCATCACTAAGGTGGATGTGGAATGGACAGAGAAGCAACTACTATTTTCGTTTTATCAGTATCAAATGTCTCCTTTTCGAGTGTATTTCACTTTTTTTTCATTTAAAAATTTGATCTTGTGTAACCAACCATGCTAATGCCCGTTCCTTCATGAAAATGGATTCAGCTCTCCAGAGTCAAACACTGTCCAAAAATATTAAATGGAAAATTGCAGAAATAAACTATGCACGAGTTTGAAATTGCATGCCGTTCTGCGCGAGGTGATGAAATCCCACTCCGTCCATCTCAACTCTGCCCCGGATATGAATCATCTCTCATTTCTGCGAATCCAGGTTTTTCATGAAACCTACCTGTCAGTCACTTGTCAAACTGACTGCTGCAGAACGTGGTCAAAGAAAATTTCTCAAGGTCCTGCTTCTGGCTGAGGAGCTACAGACAAAAGCTGTAGAGAGATGGAGAATCAGCCTTCCTCGGGGATGAGCTCCGGATAGGTTATCTGTCCAGTCCTAAGTGGCCAGCCCTAAACACATTAAATGGACTCTGTAGCTGTGTGTGCTCGTCCAAGTGCATACATGTAAAACAATCATAATTAAAGAAGAAGAGGCCACTAATTTGAGGGAGGGGGAGACACTGGAGGAGTTGGGTGGAGGGAGAGGGAGAAAAAGAGATGATGTAAACATAGTACTCATGTGTACACTTTTCAAAAGATTAAAATTAAAAATTTACATGTTGACTGTAGCACTCAGTGTTCCGATTGAAGTCACACCCTCATTCCTTGGGAACTCAAAGCACAGAAGCAGAGATGCTGGCATGTGAGTGTGTCTGGGAGAAGCTCGGAGTGTTTCCCGAAACCTCAATCCATATCATCATCCCAAGAAGGGTGGGCACCGTAGAGTAGCAATTGAGAGGGCTAGAGGATGGCACAGGGGATTGAGTGCCTACAGCACAAGCCAAGAACTGGGGTATGGTGTTGCATCCGATGATTAACGATCCTCTAATTGCCCGGCATCAGTGGAGTGAGTTCCTGGCTACCCACTCCACTGCTCTGGAGTCTTGAATGAAAGACACACACACACAACCCTGTATTTAATACACTTTAATCAGCTCAATGGCTGGGCCTACTCCCAAACTTCCGCATGGCTAACACCTCCCCTCTGATAACTCCTGAATTATTACTTACCAAACTTTATATCCCGTCTTTGCTACCCTAGACCCAATTGGGGGTGAGGGAGGGGTGGCTAGGGCAGCTCTTCCCCCGCTCTTAGACGATTGTATGCTCTCTCTTCTGCAGCTCTCAAGCCTGAGCCTTCGGCTTCCCTGTCATGGTCATGGCCTTACTACCTCTTCTTTGGTCCCTTTGCCCCGGAATCCTAAAGTCCCACCTCTGTCTCCCTGCCCAGCCATTGGCCACGGGCAACTTTATTCACCAATCAGAACCAGCTAGGGGCAGGGACTCTCAGCGACTTACATGTGGGATTCTCATGCAATTTGGGAACCCCAATAACATAAGACAAGCATTAAACCAAATCCACAAGGGTTCGGATCCTTGGAAGCCATGTAAGAGCTGAGGCCTTTTAGTCTCTGCACGCAGGAGCAAGCTGGCTAGATACAGTAACCAGTATCAGCAGGCTCTGGCTTCAGTGATGGATGCTACCTCTATAAATAAAGTGGTGAGTGAACGAAGAAGACACTCCGTGTCTACCCCTCACCTGTACACACACGTGCACAGATGAGAAAACGAATACACATTCATGTTCACACCTGTACCATGCCATGCGCACAGCTATTTAGAGAGAGAATGCAGACACGTCACTTTTGAAACAGCGTGCTTTTGTATTCCTTTTGCTTTCATACTGGATTTTTGCTGGCGATCTCTTACGTAACTGGTTTATAAATTGAAATTTTTATAGGCATTTACAGGAAGACACAATCTGTATAAAATTTGGAACCTTGGCATCACCCAAGGTTCTTGGAACAAGCATCCCAGGAATGTACATCCCAGTGTACAACTGTACACTGTACCTCTCAGCTTCCTCTGCTCCGTGTTCTTAGTACATTTCCTTTTTATGAAACTCAACTCCCAAGGAACTCCCTTTACTTGTAGTCTGACACACTCCAGTGGATATACTGTCATAAATAAACATACCCATGGTTTGCCCTGTCCTGGCTTGTCCCCTTGACCTTCTTTTTCTTACTAGGAGTTGTATCGTTTTCTTTTCCAGATGATCCTGAGCCTGTGATGTGTCCTGCCTGCAAGCTTTGTATGAACATCCAGAACAACTGCTCTCCATCCCGCGGAGGGATGTGCGTAATGTGGGCGTTTTCACCGCTGTAATGATGGCAGGCAACGGGATATGACATTTAGTAGCCAAGAGACAAAGATATCAGCTGTCTCAATATATAGACCCCTCCACAGTGACCAAGCGCCTCATCTCCTGTATGACCTCTCAATGTGTTTATAGACTTATCACAGAACAGAGAAACAAACACCAAGACCCTCTGTATACTGTTGCAGTTGAAAAACTAGCTCTAAGTTAGATGGATAAGGAAGTCATTGTTGTATATGGACTTCATTTTCCATGAATGCAGCTGCTATAAAGACTGGTCCTTTGCTGGTTTAAAACTTCCAGGCCCCCAGTGGAGGAGCTAGAGAAAGTACCCAAGGAGCTAAAGGGGACTGCAACCCTGTAGATGGAACAACAATATGAACTAACCAGTACCCCCAGCGCTCGTGTCTCTAGCTGCATATGTAGCAGAAGATGGCCTAGTCGACCATCATTGGGAAGAGAGGCCCCTTGGTCTTGCAAACTTTAGATGCCCCAGCACAGGGGAATGCCAGGGCCAAGAAGTGGGAGTGGGTGGGTAGGGGAGCGGGGTGGGGGGAGGGTATAGGGAACTTACAGGATAACATTTTAAATGTAAATAAAGAAAATATCTTAAAAAAAAAAAAAACCTTCCAGGCATCGGTGAGATGGTTCAGCAGGAGCTTGCTGTCAAGCCTAAAGACCTGCATTGGATGCTCAGGACCCACCGAGTGGTAGGAGAGAACCAACCCCTTCTAGGGACTCTCTGATCTCCACGCGTCATGACAAGCATCTTCCACATACATAAAAATTAATTAATTAGAAAACTTTTCCAGGAGTCACTCACCATTTCAGACAATCCTGTCAGCTTCAGCTGTGCCTCTGTGACTTATAAACACAGCTGGGCAGCTTCAAGGTTGAAATTCTCACACTCTGACTGTGTACAAGTCCACGTATTTAGCCCCTGTGTCAAAGGGTCATATGGTTAAAGTTTCAAAACTGTTTAGTGACCATTTAGTTACTTCTCATATGTGGAAACGCATTCACCAAAACCCTCCTCCCTCATTGTTAAAACCTAGGTTATGTTCCTGGACTCACACGGTGGAATGAAGAGAGCAGGTTGGCCACTGATCTCCACACAGGCTCTTCAGTGTGTGCGCACACACACACACACACACACACACACACACACACACACACACACACATTAATAAATATTAGTGCAATAATTTTTACAAAAAGAAAATGAAAGGCTAAAACCCTTGTCTTTAAAATTGTCCCTTTGCGTGTAGTTCAGTGAACTCTGAACCCTTCCTGGTGATCTCCTGCCTGGTTTTGACTCTGTTTGTCCCTGTGTGGGGCAGGTGTTAACAGCCTCTAATATTGAACCCTTACCCCCAAGTTAAATAGGCACATGTGTAGGGAAGCCATATTGTTTTACAAATATCAATGCCTTCCTGCTCAAAGCAGGAGCAGAAAGAACTGCTATTCCAAAAGCAAGACAGAGGCAGGATGTAGGTTTATTTAGATGATAAAGAAACTGGCTAAAGCCGGGTGGTGGTGGCACATGCCTTTATTTCCAGCGCTTGGGAGGCAGAGGCAGGTGGATTTCTGAGTTCGAGGTCGGCCTGGTCTACAAAGTGAGTTCTAGGACAGCCAGGGCTACACAAAGAAACCCTGTCTCAAAAAAAAAAAAAAAACCAAGAAACAAAAAACAAAAAACAAAAACCCACAAACAAACAAACAAACAAAACCAAAACCCAAACAAACAAACAAACAAACAAACCAGTGGCTAACATTGCACTTTATCAACGTAACTTGAAGTTGTACATTCAGGGAGTGAGGGAGAGTCCCAGGAGTTCAGTGAAGTCCCTGTGTCAGGTGCTGGGAGATGCTGGTTTTCATCTCAGCATTCTGTGATCAGGCCATGAGTTCTCTCAGCCTCTTTATTCACTTTATGAAGAAAGCTCTGGACTAGAGCAGGAAACTCCTGCGAAATATTTTGAAAACCTGTGGGGGTGTTTTGTTTTTTTAAACAGTTGGTGCACATTTATCTCTATGATTGTCCTTTAACAATTTCATACTGTACCTAATGTATTGTGACAATGCTTTCATTCCCCCCCTCCACTTTTTGCTCCTCCCTTCCCTATCACTCCCCCCCCCCCCATGCCCACTAGTCCCTTTTCCAGATTCTTGACTTTTGGGTATTCTCGTGGTCCATTTAGTTGAAGCAGGCCCCATCACGTGAAGGTTGGATGAGGATTATCCATTGGACCCTGGTGGGGTCACCACATGGTACACAACAGAAGGCAATACTTCCTCCTCTCTGAATCTGTCAGTAGCACATCTGTCAGCAGTGAGGGGTAGGGTTCCCTGAGCCAGAACATGAGATGGAGCTCTAACAGAACTTAGTGGGAGGGGATCAGAAAGTTGTGGCATCCTGTGGTGAGCAAGGCATCCTGGACCAACATTTTCCTACTCGTTTTTCAAGTATGTTAAATAAATTGTTTCTAACTATCTGTGCCTCTGTTAGCTTTTTGGTCACTGCGACTAAATGCATGAGAGAAACAACTGGAAGGAGGCAAGTTCCCTTCTGCTTCCTAGCTCCTGCTTAGATGGATTTCAGCCCATGGCTGGCTGGGCTGGCTGCTTCTTAGGTCGATGGTAAGGCAGAAGCAGCATGGAAGATGCTCACAGTGGAAGAAGGCTACTTCCATGATGGAGGTCAGGATGCAGAGAGGCAAGCAGAAGCCTAGGCAGGAGCTGGGGCAGGATGTCGCCCACAGGGCTGTGCCTGAGTGACCTACATTCTCCCTCTAGTCCCACCTCCTAACATTTGAACATCTCCCAAAATAATGTCACCACTTGGGGTCTGAGAGGCTAACACATGAGGCCAATTTCACATTCAAACTGTAAAAAACCTTTTTAAATATGTAAGTCATTGCTTCCTGACTTTAATTAGCACGGAGTTTTCTGGGGGTAATAGGTACCACACAAATGGAAGATGTGTCTTCTTCTATGTGTTTATATAGCTTTTCTGAGTCATTACAACTTTTGACAGATCGCATGATGGATGGCAGTGCCATTCCTGGGTTTGAGATGACAATGTGCTGGTCTCTTATTCTGCACCTGTGGGCACTGAGTTCTTGTGATTCTACACCTATCATCAGTGCCAGTATTTACCTGTTATTTTCACATGTCAGGCAGCCAGGATGAGTGTAGACAATTCAAGCAGGTGCATGCTTTCACTCACTCAGTATGTTTTCCAGGTGGGTTTGTTCACAAGCATTAACATTTTGGAAATTCACCATAGTTTACTGTCAATTACTTCATTTCCCATCTCCATCATAGGGCACTATATAGAGCACTGTCTGTTCTTCCTGAGGTCCTGAATTCAAATCCCAGCAACTACATGATGGCTCACAACCATCTGTAACGTGATCTGACTCCCTCTTCTGGAATATCTGAAGACAGCTACAGTGTACTTACATATAATAAATAAATAAATCTTTAAAAAAATATTGACTTAGGTTGTATGCCTATAGTGTCATTTAAGAATGGCCAAGGGCTGTTACTGATAAAGTATTTGTTGTACAAACGGGATGTTGGATCTGATAGGACTAAAAAACTTTAGAATAAATAAATCCCAGAACTTGTATTTCAGGAATGCGAAACATCAAATTCAGTGGAAAGACCATCAGAACATCTCACATGAGAACAGACAGCATACTACCTGGGGAAGTTGCTCTACTCACCTTGTGGTGGCAAGCCCTCCTTCCCTCCAACCCTTCCATACCGTTGTGTTATTTAACGCTCTAGATCTTCATTCCCTCCCTGGCATTAGGTCCACTCTTATGATCTCCCTTGGCAACTGTTGCTAGGAAGATGGTGCCTCTGGAGAGATGCAGAGACATGCGTCTGAACTGTTCTGGGACCAGTGTAGAAGATGGTGGGGAGGAAGGTTCCCTGGAAAGGGAGAGCGGAGCAGAATTCTGAGATAGGCTAAGTAACCAGGTATGCACAGCAGATCCATTATTGAGTTCTGCATTGAGTTCCTTGCTGAGGTCAGGTGGATGCAAAGAGGGGACAACAGAGGGACATGCTGACTCTACCCTTTGGCACAGCCATCATCCCCCTCGCCCCCCACCAACCTCATGCAAAGCCGGTACGGGTACAGCTGTGTCTATGCCATTCTGCAGGCAGGAGAAAGTTTGGTGTCTGACGTCACATGACCCTGGGGCTGGAGGCTAGAAAGAGGGCATTGTGGGTAAAAGGAAAAGCCCCAGACGCTGCACGATTGCCTAACGCCGAGAGCTGTGGAATCGTGACATTCTGCCAGGCATCTCCCTGGAAGCAGATTGTAAGGATCTCTTTTCTGAGACGCTCTGTTGTTCTTTCTGGTGTTTTAGGTTCACTCTTTTCACGCTGCCCTATAAAAACACACAGGCCGCTGGGAATGGGGTTATTAGAAAGGATATCGGAATGTTCCCCAAGAAGAGATTGCCAAGCCCAGAAAGATGAACATACGTACGTGTCCATGTACCCAAAGGCCTCAGACAACCTCTATCACAAGCCAGAGCTCAGGACAAAACGACTGACGACCTACCCAGACCTTCTCTCTCAAGACTGAGCTTATTACCAACTAGGGCCCAGGAAAGCGCTTGGGAACGGAATGAGGTTGGTTCCTTAATGTCATGTGGGGACAGCTGGGAGCCACACCTTCGCTTAAAGAAAGAAAGTTTATTTTCTTTATGTTCAGGGTTTGGGGATATCGCTCAATTGATCAAGCTTGCCTAGTGTGAATGAAGCCTGGGGTTAAATTTTAGTGTTCTCTCTGGCTTTTTTCATCAGAGAGCCAGCAAGGCGTCAGGTTTTCAGAGTGAAATGGAGAAGGGGAGAAAGTGGAAAGGCCCTGTGGGAGGCGAGAAGTGGAAAGCTCTGGAGGGGGAGACACCACAGTCTTTCTGCACAGCACTTCCCGGGCCCTGAGTGTGGCCTGGGCTCCATTTGCTGAGGACTGAGGAGTTAAAAATCACACCTAGGTTCTATTTGACTTTGGGTTTGCAGTGTGTAATGGTGACTCTGAAAGCCATCTAGGGAGAAATGTCTCTGAAAGGTAGAGACATATTGTCACTGATTGGTATGGTCCTGCTAAAGGTCAACCAAACTGTGGAAAGCATCAGAGAAAGAGCAAGCCCACAGAGCCCCTCCCACTTCCAACAGCACCATGGCAACCATAGCTTCCACAGTCACTCCCACCCACAGCGGCTCTGTTTTCACCACCCACCGCAGCCTTCGTCCACACCACCGCTAACGCCACCTTTACTTCTGCCATAGTTACCATCTCCACCGTCACCACTGTTACCACCTCCGGGTCCCTCGTCTTAGCTAACACCACCACCGCCATTTTTGCTATTATTATTGTCTCTGCCACCGCCACCACCGACTACCATGACCGCCATCACGAATCCCAGGGTTACCCTGCCACCACCACCGTGGCCTCGCGGCCTCCATCACCGCTGGCGTCGTTACCACTCTTGCTTCTACCACCATCACCAACATCTCTGTACCATCTACACCGCCAGTACTGTTATCATCACCACCATTACCTCTTGACGGAATCATCACCACCGTCGCCATCTTTCCTCCACTAGTAGCGGCATTATCACTATTACCATTATCACTACCACTCCTGTTTTCTTAGTAGCATTTCCTAGGCACTGTTCTACAAAGCTGGGAACAGTCTCGGGCTAAATGGTTTGTTCAGTTCCATACAGCAGCAAGTTGGAGAGTCAAAATGTCATCCCAGGTCTGCATGAGGGAGGTGGTCCAGAGGGTGGCAGGATTGGGCACAGGATACGTGCTGGGTCTTGGTTTACTCCTAGCCAGGCGCCTCTCTGTTTGGGTATGAGAGGCTCCTTGTGGGCTGTGACCAGGACTGACAATCTGTTTCCCTTTCTTTTTCGGTCTTTCTTTCACACAATCTGGATCATATGTCTTTCTGGTCAGAACAAATAAAAATGTTTTATGTCTCCCCTCCCTTTTTCTGGGCTTTGGATGTACGTGTTTGCACACAGTTCTGGAAGCAGATGGAGCCTGATAGAAACCCATGTGATAATTCAAACTCAGAAGCTCTGCGACAGAGCACTCACACACATCGGTATCTCTGGGAATTCCAAAGACGGAGAGACATCTAGGTAAAGAGAGAAAAGGGACAGAGATACAGACACACACTGAGTGGGAACCTTTGTGTTTTGGAGTCCAGATACGCTAGGATGCCCTGGCTTTTCAGTAACTGCTTCTTTTCCAATCGATGGAAAGTCAAAGTGATTGGACGGTGCCTGATGCTCTCAGTACACACTTGCTCACACTTTCCACCAGCCTGGCTTCTTTTCAGAGGAGGAGGACATAACTCCTTCCTTACAGAGCCCATAGCTCCACGCCAGAGTCAGGTATGGCTACAGGAAGTAATAACACAGAGTCAGATGCCCCACGTAAACTGTGGCGACATCTTGGCTTGGCTAGAGAGCATGCCTCCAGCCTGTTGTTTCTAAAGGCAATTCCGCTGCACCAAACAAGCTCAAAGCTCTCTGCTGGAATTACCCGTGGTTAAATGGAGTTGGAGCTTGATTAGGGTTCTCACCCATAAGAAATCACCCGGGGAAGCAAGTTTATAGTAGCGCGTTTGGCCTACGGGGAACTGGTGGGCCTGGCCACATCGTATTCTGGATGTGTATGATCTGGAATCCGTGAGTACACAGGCATGAAGACTTTCATATCAAGCCGTATTCCAGGAGGAATGCTGGGAACATGATGGGGGTTTCTATAAGAGTCACCTCTATACCTCCTGTTTGCTCCTTTGCTCTGTCTATAGCTCTTGGGCAACTCGGTGCCATCGGAGAGGTTGGTAGAAATGAGTGGAGGAGGGCCTGGGTCTGCTTTTACACCATCTCCATCTCTGTGTCTTTCCCTGGAGCCTCGGTGGAAAGTAGGGACACTGGTAGCCCTCGTGCTTAGCTTTCAGAGGTGGCTGACAGAAGGAGGGACTAATAGTCACAGAGGTCCCTCTCATGGAATAACATGCTATTCATAGCCTGAGACTCTGCTTCTGTGGTCATGATTGATGGTTTCTTTTAGAGGCTGGTGTTAGGGAGGATGGGGGTCAGGGTGAAAGGAAGCGACTGTTTGAGGTGTGGAACGCAGATGTGACCCCCACCTCGGCTCATCTGTCAGACACAAAATGTCCCCCTCCTACTGACCTAGACGGGAGTTAACTCCGTTTTCCTCAAGAGCAAGGCCAGATGAGGTGCTGCTGACGGTGTCAAATCTATCCCACGGCAAGTTTCCAAAGTCGGGATCTAATTTTTATTTTCCCCTAAAAATGAATCTATTGTCATCTCTCCTTAAAAATAAAATAAAAATGAATCTGGAAACACAGGTCTAGGGTGGTTCGGGGAATAGGAGGGACCAGAGTTGCTTAAGCTCTTCCTTGTGGTGAGAGAGGATTTGCTGCCTCAGGTCCTGTGTCATAGAATTGGAAGACCCTGGCATCACGGGTGGATCACCAGGTCTAGTCCTCTTCCCAGGCTCCATTGGTTTACCCCCACACGAGGGAGGGACCGTTGCTCTGCCCTCTCTACCCTCATGTGGCATATCCTATTACCTAATCCCCATTCCCCAATCCCATAGGAAAATAGTCAAGACCATTGGGTGTGGGACTTGAACCGGGGTCTATAGAGTTCAAAATCACTGTATTGTGTTGCTGTCCTAGGCTTGGTGAAGCAGGAGCCCTTAGGCAGCAGAGACAGTTAACATGGCAGGACCAGGAGGGAAAGCGCCTTTCCCTCTGACCTCGCTCCTAAGCCCAGCAGAGCAGGCACACCACAGGCATCTGACTTTGATTGGAGCCAGCAAGGCCAGCGGAGACAGGAAACATACCTGTGGTCCAGAGCCTCCCGCCATCCCTGAGAAATGCCATTTACAGATGGAGAAGAGGACAAAATATGAGAAGACAGGAAGCTGCAAATTCAACAGATGCACAGTAGCATCCTGGGAGGTAGGGTCACAGCCCACTGAGAACAAACAGCCCTAGCCGAGCCGCAGGTTGGAGTGTAAACACAGAGGCACTGAAGCCTGGTTTGCTTAGAGGGACCACAGGGGCTGGGCTGGGGGAGAGAGAGGGTTGCTTGGTGTGCAGTGGCCCATGCGGGAGCCCTCCCTGTCTGGGAGAACAGGCTTCTGAGCTGGAAAGAAAACAAGAGTCTTGTCTTTCAGAGCTGGCCTGGGGACATCATTGCCTTCTGGCTTGGCCTCCCACTGGGCCAAACGCAAAGCCCTAGGGACAGGGACAGAGGTGACTTGCCACAGCTTCAAGGAAGAACATGCTGTCTTCTAGTGACCCAAGGAAGATTCAAGGAATCCTGTGGATAAATTCAGGGGGTTGGAGACCTAAGCAAGCCATCTCTTTCTTCTTTGCTTTCTGTAGTTAAAATTAATGTTCTCGAGATGTGCAGAGGCTGTGATAGAGGCTTCCTGAGGCTCTGTCCAGGGTGGGAACTGGCTGTGACCCCTCCCCTCCCCAGAAGAAATTAAACAGAGGGTTTTAGTGTAATCCCCGACCCAAGTCCTGATGAAAAGATTAGGAGGGGTGGACACTCACAGGGCAAAGCCAGCCATTTGAATGCATAGGGGAGAAGCCTTTGAGAGATCAGTCAATATCTTGACCTTGGTCTCCTAGCTTTCAGAATTATAAGAATAATACATACCTTTTGTTCAAGCCATGCAACAAACTAAGATGATAAATAGTGTAGTCGTGACTCTGGACCACCTAGACGGAGAGGTCGACCAGTGCCTGGGGCTGTGACTATGGGGTAGGAGGCTCCAGAGTGTGTTAGAGCCACTCATGAAAACCAAAAGTCCTCAGAGAAGCAGTGGAAGCTTCCATACAAGTGCTGTGGCGCTGGACCAGGTCTCAGTGCCCCGCTAGACTGTGCTGCAGGGGAGGCCCTCATCACGTGACCGCCGGGGATGGCCCATTGTGGTCTTGGTTCACTGTCACCAGAGGGCCAGGTCCTTTCTTCATTCCACAGTCATTTATTTGTGTCTCTGTCTCTGAGCTGGAGATGGGGCAGGCAGTGGAGCATTCGAACATATCCAGCTTCTAATGAGCATGATGTTTAATCTCCTCTGTTTTTTTACACAGGGCTTTGCCTGCTCCTTTGTAGGTCCCCCAGCAGGGCCAGTGTCTTTTCTAACAGTCCTCATGATGCAGTTGTCTGGATAGCATTGCTTAGGGTATGCTTGCAAGGACCATGTCAGGATGTGTGCTGTAAGAGGGGACTCCAAGAAGCAGTTCTGTCATCCATAGCCTGCAGGCTTTTAATTCTGCATTCCACCTTGGCTTCCTAGTCTATAAAATGGAAACCGTCATTCTATTCATCTCAGTACAGAAACCTATCACGGATAAAATTCGTTAAGACATACTCTGCACACTGACTGGTACCCGGCTTAAATAAAAAGTCAGGAAGCACATGTTGTTCTTTCTGATGTCTGTGAGAAGGGAGGTTGTTCTCCAACTTTCAGGAAGCCCAGAGTGTAGCAACATGTGCTACATACAGTTAAGAGCAGGTGTGATCCACACAGTTTTGTTTATTTCTAGTCTGAGTGCCTAAACCAGGTCTTTTCTGGTGACCTGGAGAGCGGTTAGGCACTGATCTGCTCTCAAAGCCGGCTTTAGTGACGCTTACCTGGAAGGGACATCGCTGGCTGGGACCATTTGGCCAGGCCCAGAGAGGCTTTTGGTTGTCACAGCTGGCAAATGTTGGGGATGCTACTGGGGTCTTAGAGAATTGACAGTGAGGGCGCATAAACATCCTGCCGTGCACAGCATCGCTCCTGAGAAAGAGTTAGAGGACCTTAGCCGGAAAGTTCGGCTGCCCGGTGACCTCGACAGCGGGCGGTTTTTAAGGTGGGAGAAACCTGGCTGAGAGTCGGAGGATCAGGGTTTGCTTTCTGAGGCCACAGGGCTCCGCTAGGAGGTCAGCACCTATATTTGCAAGCATATGGATTCTTTAGGCGTCCTCAGGAAGGCTGCTGTGAAGGATTAGCGACAGTGTACACAAAATCTAAACAGGCCAGTCAAGCACTTGGCAAGCTAGACAGCAGCGTTAACCTTTCCCTCCTGTCTTGCACAGACAGCTTCTTTTACTTTTTTTTTTTTTTTTTTTTACCAGTGAGCCTTCTGCACCAGCAGGGAGAGGGTTGGCGTGTTTAACTTCCCATTGCTGGTCTCATTTTCAATGATTTTATCATCCTTGTGGCGTTTTGATGAAGTCTGTTCATTTGTCTCAAGTCTTTCTGTTGTGGAACTAGACTGAGAGTCTCCCAGAGCTCAGGAATGCAAGAATTCTTGCACCCCCTTACCCTCCCTGATATTCGCAGTGTACGCATGCTGGCATGCCCTTGAAATAGTGAGTGGATCCTGCTGACACCCTGGGGACTTGGCTGGCCCTTGGACTTTGACTTGCTTTCTGTCCACACATGTCCCCCTTCTGGTTAGGAAAAAAATCTCTATGTCCCATTTTTTATAAGGCACAATCATCAGCGATAACTACTAGAGACAGACATTTGAAAAAGAAACAAATTATAAACAAATGGCACATAACATAACTTTTGGTTAAAAATAAAACGAAATGAAAGCAGGCCTCAAGGGAGACTTTGGTGGGCAAGAGGAGAAAAAGACAATTATGTAGGAACTTGAAGGGCAGCTTTGGGTGCTAAAAAGACAGCCTACATAGTGCCTTGGAGGAGGGAGGCGCTATGATTGGGCAGGGGTGGAGGTGTGGGGGTGGGTGGAGCAGCTTGGTCATGTGACTTGAAGCAGCTCAGGCTGCCTCTTTTGTCTCAAGGCTGATCTGTCTTTTGAATCTACAGCTTGGGAGACAATAGGGTCTGTCCAGCTCCATGGAGAGGGCAGCCACCAAAGCCCAGGCTCTAGAGTCAGAGGGGCCTGGGTATAAGGACAGCTTAATTATTTACCGTATTGAACAGCCAGAAGCAAAGGACTCCCCTCTTCTAGATTCCAATTTTGCGTAGGAGACTTAAAGTGGATGTCTACTGGTCATCCCACTTCATAGGAGCGTGCTTTATAGCAGAGGTTGTCAACCTTCCAATTGCTTCGGCCCTTTAGTACACTTCTCCAGGTTGTGATGACCCCCAGCCATAAAATTATTTCCATTGCTACTTCGTAACTGTAATTCTGTCACTATCATGAATCATAAATATCGGATATGTAGGATATCTGATATGCCTATCCCCATGGAAAAGTTGTTCAACCCCCAAAGGGGTCTGGACCTACAGGTTGAGCACCACTGTTTTAGAAGGACGCATGTGAAACCGTGAATATGGCACTGGGTGCATATTCCATGCTCAATTTATGTGCCTGATGCTGAAAATGATACTGGTAGTGGTGATAACATGATTGTGTACTCCTAAATATCTGCTTTGGTTGCTTTTTTCCCCTGGCTACATGGCTATTTGTATGTATGTATGTATGTGTGTGTGCATGTATATATGATAATGTCTCAGAAATTAGAGAACATATTTATTTACATGTACATATATGTAATGCTCATGCACATGTATGCATGCACACACACATCCACACACATATGCATGTGTTTTAGCATTCGTCGTCCACTCAGTTGTGTCCTGGAGCTAATCTGCAGACATCAGTTTCCAACTCTTGCTTGACTTGCTGACATCATATTGGTGCTTGGCCATGGTGGGAATGTGTTGTAGCACGGAAATTGGCAAGCCTGTACACTGAGAGTTTTTTTTTAATTCCCCTTCAGACAGCCAATTTACCAGAACCGTTGCGTATATGTACCTTGCCTTTCCAATTAGACTGTGAATTTCTCTAGCACTCAGGATTGCTGCAGGCTCCCTTTGATCCCCACAGGGCCTCCACACGCGTCTTTTGTACAGTAGGGCTTCAAAGGATGCTTGAGTCAATAGGACAGAGGGTGAGCAGACAAGGCACCAGAGGAGATAGCAGAAGTAGGCTTAGGAAAAGGCAAAGAAATGGCTTCAGAAAAGCTGGCTGGTGAGCAGCTGATGAGGGAGTTAAAGGTCAAGGAGTGGGCCTGGTTCAGATGGGTAAATTGGGTTGGTGACAGGCAGGAAGAATTTATAAACCAAAGCACAGAAAGAAAATGACACCTTGGGTGAGCAAGGATTGCACACAACTTCAGATCACTGCAGGCGTGTGCGTCTTAGGACATTAAACAAAGACTGAGACAAAGACAAAGGCATAATTGTTCAAAATCAATATGCTATGCTTGAGAATACAAGATACAGTCAGGCAGTGGTGGCACACACTGTTAATCCCAGCACTCAGGAGGCAGAGGCAGGCAGATATCTGAGTTTGAGGCCAGCCTGGTCTACATAGTGAGTTTCAGAACAGCCTTATAAGGAGAAACCCTGCCTTGGGAGTGCGGGGAGAATAGAAGATAGGTAAAATAAACCAGATGTATCTATCTTATGGAATACTTCCAGGCCATACGATTCAGAAAGTTCCAATGATGAGCATTTGGAACAATAACAAACCTGGAAAATTGGCAGTGTTTTTCTCAGCACAGTTAAATGAAGGAGGTCAGAAACAGTGCATATGATCTCACCTTTGCATAAATACATGTGAATAGAAGTATGTCCGGAGGGGTGTATGGTAAAGCACTAAGGTAGAATGTTATTTTGAATGGGATGATTTTTCTACCCTTTTTGTTTATGGGTATTTCCAATTTTTTCTATTATAGTACTCTTTTAATTAAAAATTAATTGTACTAATTAAAATGTTTAGGAGTTTCTACATTAATCTTTTGCACACACATATATAATATACATACACATACACATACATACACATACACATATACATACATATACATACACATATACATGATTGTTAGCAAAGTGTTAATAATAGAAGTTGTGCTAACAAAAATACCTTTGACTTACAAATTTATCCAATCAAAACAAAACCCACCTTCCACCAGTACAATGAGTCACAGTTATATTGGTTGAATGCTTTGGGAACTGCCTTGCTAGAGGGATGTCAGTATTGTGTACTGGGGCTGCCTTGAAGAATGAAGGAGTGTGCATTAGGATTCTGGCCGGGTGTCGCATTGTTGAATGGTGACTCTATAGAACAGCTAGGACTGTCCAGAGGGCCAAGGCATGAAAGATCAATTGTAGACTTACCAGCCTCAGAGAAATGTGGCTCTGGCTGTCTGAAAACCCTTTTATCCCAGAGTAACTCTGCCACATGGTGTCTAATAAGTGTCAGGCTTGCAGATGTAGGCAAGCTTTTTCCCAGATGAGAGATGCATGTCTGCCCACAGTGAAGGGCTAGCTGGTGGGAAGTAGAAGGGGCGGATTTCTAATGGAGTCAGAGTCATCGGTGAGCAGTCTGTGCTGGCTCAGTTTTAGTGGAACTGAGGAAGTGTTGGGAACGTCCTCCTTTTCCATTTCCCTGAGAGAGGATGAGGGCTAGACTGAGGAAGATGGACTCTGAGATAATAATGAGGTTTAAGCTTTGGTTCTGTGTATTCTTGCCTAAGTTTCATAACCATCTCTGCCTCCACTGACCAACCTGTGAGATGGATGCAGTAGGAGCCCTGACTTATGAGATTAGCAGGAGGATGAAATAAGGTGACTGACAGGTGCTTGCACACTCCCTCCTTCCCCCTGCCCCCCCCCCCCGGGCACTGAGAAGGTGCTATGAGGATATCCCATGTGGGGATATTCCTGCTGCTTGCTCTCTTCTTTTAGGGTTAATAATGACTGATTTGTGGCTTAGGGATTAAGTGTTTGGGTCCTGGTTTTAGATGAATTAAGTTATGTTACCAGTGGGCTTGTGTTTTAATGAGAGGGGTGAGGGGTCTTGGAATAAGGACATATTGAGTGGGGGAGATGGCTCAGTGAATAAAGCATTGCTGTGCAAACATGAGGCCCTGGTTCACCTAGAATCCATGTGAAAGGCAGATGTGGCAGGGGTGTTCATAATCACAGCCCTTCTACACCAAGACTGGAGGTAAATCAAGAGAGTTCCCATCAGCCTGAGGGCCAGCAAGCCTGGAGTATATCTGAGGGTCAACAAGAGAACCTGCCTGAAAGAAAACTGATGTTCTCTTAGAGAGATCTGATACTGTCCTTTGACTCTACACATGTCCTATAACATGTGTGCGCCCACGTAAACATACACACCCATACCATACACCTACAAAGATTTAAAAATGAAACGATAAGTAGGACACACCACAAAGGCTGTGGCCTCTCCTAATCCTCTCTCTCAATTCTTTATTCACTTATGTGTGCGTACACACATATGATATGTGATTTATTATCATTGTGTGTGTGCGCGTGTGATGTGTAAATTATTATCGTTGTGCATGTGTATGTACATGTGATAGCTGATTTACTATCGTGTGTGTGCACACTTGTGACATGTGCTCTGATGCATGTTTGAGTATGTGTGCCACAGTGCACATGTGGAGGTCAGAGAACAACTTTGTGGAGCCACCTCTCTCTTTCCACTATACTCGTGTCTGTACCTGCTGAGCCATCTTCCCGCCCATCTGCTTCCACTCTATGTGCACTCTCTCACTCAGAGCCTATTCTTAAAAGGTTTGGCTGAAGCACTCAGTCTTACTCTACAAAGATTCTTCCAATTGCTACTATGACAAGGGAAAAAGAACCATCAGAACAGATGTGGGTTTTTTTGGAGGGGAGTGCCTCACCCCTGCATTCAGATATGTGTCTTCTTGCAGGTCACATCCTTACACTGACTTTAGAATCTCATGTGTGCTTCTCTTTCTGGAAGTAGACTTGTTGGGTCTAAGAGAAGGAAGACAATGCCTCTCCTCAGAGTGTAAGACAATTTTCACCACCACCACCCCACATCTAGCATACATGGGGATCATTTTCTCCTGTGCTGGCAGCAGTTCTTAATTTGCGCTAGTTGGATGGATTTAAACTACCACAGCATTTAAGGTATCATTTCCTTATATACTCACCTGGTAGGTCGTTTTCCGTATGTTTACTTTCCATTTCTATGTATTCATTTTTATATGGTCATGCTCTGTGCTTATTTTCTTTTGGTATATTAAATTGGGATAGCTTAGCATTCTAATTAAACTAATTTGCAATGTGTTTTGGAATAGGTGGTATTACTCAGGGCTTATCATCTGAGTTTCTAAAACTTGACTTTAGGGGCTCTGCAAGATGGCTCAGCAGGTAAAGGTGTTTGCCTCCTATCTTAACAACCTGAGTTCAGTGCCTGTGTGCAGGCTAATTTAGGTTAGCTTGGCAGAAGCCAGAGTCAGTTTGGAAGAAGGAATCTCAGCTGAGAAAACGCCTTCATTAGATTGGTTTGGGTTGAAGGTGCCACCTCCGCTGCTGCTGAGCTCTCCGTGAGCGGTGCCATCTCCAGGCTGGGGGATCCTGGGTTCTATAAAAAAGCAGACCGAATAATCCATGGGAGAGCAAGCCTAAGCAATACCCCTTCACGATCTCTGCATCCATTCCCACCTCCAAGTTTCCGCCCTGACTTTCTTTGATGATGCACTTATAGGTTATAAGATGAAGTAAACCATTTCATTCCCAAGTTGCTGTTGGTTGCAGTGTTTTTATGAGAGCAATAGAGAACCAAATTAAGAAATATATGGTAGAAGGAAAGAGACAATACTACAAGGTCCTCTGACCTCAACATACTGTCCTGTAAAATAATTGAAATCAGCTGTGGAATAATAGCCATTCAATCAATAGACTATTACAATTTTATATTGTGAGATCTTTCTTCTCTTTCTTTATGCTGTTATTATCACAGACTCTCTGCATTTGGTGCCCATCAACACTGTATATTTATAATTAATCCAGTTTTATCCAGTTTTATTGAGGTCTAACTGAAAAAATACAAAATTATTTCTTGAATGTGAGTAGCGTGATGTTTTTGATGTACACATTGGGGAATGGTTACTGTCATGGCTATAAGTAACATTCATTGCACCATGTAGTTGCCTTTTAGTGTGTGTGTGTGTGTGTGTGTGTGTGTGTGTGTGTGTGTGGGTACATGCATGTCTGCAGCCCACGAATGTGCTTGTGAGCCTTTGTATGTGTGTGCCTGAAGGCAGTCACAGTAAGTGAAACAAGCCATTCAGAAAATCAGATGTGACTTCATCTCTTTCACGAATGGAAACTGAAACACTTGGATCCACAGAAGGCCAGGGTAATGGATCCAGGGAATTGTGGCTCAGAGGGTTCACACTTCAGTCGCAAGATGACCAAGTTCTGCAGTGCACAGTGGCTACAGCTATTAACAACATTTAATCACATTTTCGGTAAGATTGTAAAAATAGCTTTTATAGTCTATAAACGTTTTGCCACGGCCTGAGTGTTTATGTGTGTCTCCTTCCTGATCCTGAAGTGACTGTATTCATAGACTGGGCTTGGGACAGTGTGAGGAGGGTCCGGTAAGGCTGTATTAGTGCGCATATAACCTGACAACGCTAGAGTCTTTGCTAGAGCAAGAGACCCTGTAGAGACACAGCAACAAGGTGGCCATTTACAAGCAAAGAGGCATGCCTTGGCCAAATAACAAATCAGCTTGTACATTCATCTTGAACTTGCTGTATTGTACTAAACCCAGTACTTGAACCCAGTACTGTGCTAAATATGTCTCTGTTGTTTAAGCCACCCAGTCTGTGGTATTTTGTTATGGCATCCTGCAGACTCCTATGTTATCATATACTTTAAGTTTTTTATATTTATTTATTTATTCAGTGTGTCTACTGTGGGTATACATACTACTGTGGGCATGCAGAGGTCAGAGGACAACTTTTAGGTATCAGTTCTCTCCTCCCACCAGGTGGGCTCCAGGGATTGAACTCAGGTGGTCAGGCGTGGCGTCAAGCCCCTTTACCTGCTGAACCATCTCTCTGGCCCTTTAGATAGTTTCATAGACTTTGGGGTTTTTGTATGCATTCACAGTTTACAGAAATGCTTGTGATCACTAAACTTATTTCAGTTTTATGTGTATGGGCATTTGGCCTGCATGCATGTCTGTATAACATGTCTGGTATATAAAGAGCTATTATTTCTTTTAGAGCAGGACCAAGCATGCTCCAATCTGCAGGCAGATAATGTATACTACACCCTAGCTTTCCCTGCTTCTGCAGTGGCCATGAGCAACAAGATGTGATAATCTAAGTCCTCTCAGATCTTTACTGGTGACGTGCTTGTCCTGGACTGGAGCCCCACCCTGTGCATGTGCGTGGGCTTCCACGACCCCTGGAAGATGGGGGTGCATTTCCAAAGCCTCATGGCCATCACCCACTTCAACTTTGTCCACCATCCCTGCCTTAGGCAGCTTCAGTGTTGGGACTAAGGCTTGGGGAAGTGCTGCTTACTGAGCAGGATCTCATAGTGGGACTGTCCAGAGAAATGTAAGGGAAGATTAGGGCAGACAGAGCTTTGGGATTTGGCTTTGGAAGACCGAAAAGCCAGTTTCTTTTGGACTTCCAGGAATAGATTCTCCTTTCTCTGCATAATAAAAGACTTTAAAAATTCTTATCCTTCGCATTCTTGGCTTCCTTAAATATATAAAGATCTCCCTCCCTCCCTTTTCTCTCTCTCAAGAGTATGCTTTTATTGGCATATATTAAGTGCACACAATAACGGTTCTGTCACAACATTTTGTTCTTATATATAATATACCTTGCTGTTTCTTTTCTGTATGCCAAAAGTTTATCGTATCTTGCTCTTTTCATTTCCAAGGGAGGTTTTTGAATCTATACGATAGCAACATCAACAACAAAAACAATAAAATTCTCCTTTATTTTTCTTTTATTTTGAGAGAGAGACACACAGACAGACAGATGGGGGAAGAGGAAGAGGGAGAGGGAGAGAGGGAGAGAGAAGGAGAGGAAGGAGGAGGAAGAGGAGGAGAAGGAAGAGGAGGAGGAGGAGGAGGAGGAGGAGGAGGAGGACTCATGGTATCCCAAGTTGATCTCAAACGCATGAGTCTCTTGTCTCAGATAGCCCATGACTGGGATTATAGACATAACAACACTTCACTGAGGGACTTTTAAAATTTAGAATGCTTATATTGTAATGTTGATATTAATGTGTGATCTTGGGGATGAACAAGAGAGGAAAGATTATGGCTTAACAGTGATGTGTTTGTATGTCAAGTTGATTAAAGGTCAGTTGTGCTGGCTAGTTTTTGTTATTGCTTGTTTATTTTTCAAGACAGGGTATCTCTGTGTAGCTCTGCCTGTCCTGAAGTTCTCTTTGTAGACTAGGCTGGCCTTGATTGAACTCAGAGATTCGTCTGTTTCTGCCTGTACCAGGACTAAAGGCACACATGTCTTGTGCTGGCTAGTTTTATATCAATTTGATACAGGCTTTTGTCATCTGAGAGGAAGCAGCCTTATTTGAGAAAATATTTCCAGAAGATTAACCCATAAGCAGGTAAGCTTATAGGGTATTGTCTTAACTAGTGATTGATGGGGGAGGGCTCAGCCCATTGTGGGTGGGGATACATCTTGGCTGGCCCTGATTTGTGGCAGGCTGAGCAAGCCATGAGGAGCACTCCAGTAACCAGCACTCTTCCATGGTCTCTGCATCAGCTCCTGTCTTCAGGTTCCTGCCCTGTTTGAGCTCCTTTCACTGATGAGCATTATTGTGGAAGTGTAAGCTGAATAAACCCTTTCCTTCTACAGTTGCTTGTGGTCATGATGTTTCATCACGGCGATAGTAACTCTAATTAACAGGGGGAAGAAAGAATGTAAGAGAGAGAGAGGTCATGGAGGGGCTGCAGTGAGACAGTGTCTTCTGGACAAGGCCATGGCATGGGTGGACTCACAGCAGCTGTGGCTGCCTACACAAGACCTGTACTGGGACACGCCAGTCAACATCCCAGCATCGAGGGGGAGCTGGAAAACATCATTAGCTGAGAAACCATTGAGAGTTGATGGCTTCTACAGGAGGAAGAGTCAGTTTTTAAACAGGCGTGGTCCACGCCCACTCTTCACTGGCAGTACCCACACCCAGAAGCCTATGGGTAGCAGAAATGGAAACTCATAAGTTATTATAAAATGACATGAAGTTGGGGGGGGTCAGGGTGAGGGATGAGTCAGGAAGAAGCTAGGGGAAGGAGAGGAGGTTTATATACAACTCTTAAAGAATTAATGAAAAATACTATATTAAAAAGTCACAGACCCCATAATTTGCTATTTTTTTCCTCCTCCTAAAGACAGTTATACATTTTGCTGTTCCCTCCCTCATTATCTGAGTTTGGTCCTGGTTTCTCCTCCCAGCCACATGTCCCAGAATAAGACTCAGAGTCAAAACATATTTACAAATACCTTGGCCAAAAAGCTAGTCTCTTCTCTGATGACAACTTATTATAACCCATTTTCTCTAATCTACATTCTGCCAGGTGGCTGGTTACCTGTGCTCAGGTACCATGCATCTGTCTCGAGTCACATCTTCCCGGCCAAACCTCCTATGCCTAGCTCTATCCCAGAATTCTCTCTGCCTCCCGGATGTCCCATCTTCTATTCTTCCCTTTCCTATAGGCCTTATGTTTTATAATTGACAGGTGACGCATCCATACAATACACAAGATACTCTGTTTACAGTTCCCCCTTGTAATCCAGTATAAGGCTCCTTTTCTGTCAAATATAAATTGAATACAATTACAACAATAATTGTAAGCTATAACTATAATTGTAAACAAAGACTATAAGGTATGATATATACTTACAATATCCAGCCTATAGTATTTGGCAATGAAAGAAAAATTCCTATTATCTATCCTACCTTTGAATATTCGAAGTTTTGTATCTAACTCAAATTTTATCCTAAGTTGCATTACCAACCTCACAACATCTTTTAAGATCTAAAACATTTTAAATCCTAAGTTGCATTACCAACCTCACAACATCTTTTAAGGTCTAAAACATTTTAAATCCTAAGTATCTAAAGCTCAATTGTGAGACTATATTTTCCAACCCCATCAGAGGCTTGAGAAGGAATAAATATTATCTGAGCGTACAGGAAGTTCAGAAATGACAGCGACAGTCGATTACCTGAACAGTCCACAACATTCTTTAAAACACTGAAGTATCACCTCTAGCCTTCTGGCCCAGAACAGCTGACAGATCTTTAGTGAAGCAGGAATTATAAAGGACTTGCCTACCAAGACTTTGCAGAGCTTGGCAGTCAACTTCCCTGTGTCTGTCTGTCCTTTATGGACAGCGTTCTGTTTACAGATGAAGTTAGGACATTTTCTTTGCCCAGTTGCTAGCTTGCCACAAACGAAGCCATGTCCAAATAGAGGTCCTTTGATGCTCATCATCTTCTTCCACGTCAAAAGGGGTGCTGCCAGGAGCTGACATGTCTCAATGTCAAGTAAGCCTTAAGTTAATTTTTAAAAAAATCTTTAAATGCCATAATCTGTGAGCCTCTGAGGTTTTTGCAGACCATCTATCTATTCATAGGCTATCTGAACATGCAAACATTGTCTGTTTTTAGCTACTTATTATCTGTTTAACCCAGGACCCCATAGCTTGTAAAATCCAGAAATCTATAAAATTAAAAGAAATATAAGAAGGTAAACAATATCATTAATTCCTCCTCTGTCCTAGAGATCACATTGTATTGTCTTGTTAATCCTCATTTTTACAGTGGTTGAAAGAACAGACTAGAAACATCCATTTACTCTTGTAACATATTGAGCTTATTTAATTTATCGTGGACATATTTGTGTTACTAAATGAAAACATTTGTTGGTTAAGATACAGTATTTCACACACACACACACCAAAGTACACTGGCTTAGTCCCCTCATCAGTGAACATTTCTGTTCTTATGATAGCAGAGAGCAGCTGTTTCTATTCACGTCTTTGTAAGATCTGAAAGAAAGGTTTTTCAGAGGTGGTTTGCCTAGTAATTTCAAATGGGCTGTCTAGAGAATCAAAATCCTCCCCCAACAACGATGATAACTTAAGATCTCCTTTGCTTCGGTTGGGAGTTAGTCATAAAACACAAGTCTCATTCACTGCAAGCTTTGCCAAAGCCAGCCACTCGCCAGAATGATTTGGGATACTTTTTAAGTCACAGGTTCTTGGATCTTCCTCTCGGAAATTCTGATTCACTAAGTCTAGTGCTCGGTCCAGGAATCTATATTTTTTAATGAGCTTCCAGGTGATTCTATGACTAGCCAAGTTCAGGAAACAGGATCTAGCAACTGAAGTGCCTGGGGCTCGCGGGATGGAGGTTGGGGTGAGGGCAGTCAGAGAAAGGGGGTGGTGGTGGTGGTCCAGGTGTTTCCCAGTAAGGAGTGGGCGGGGGATGCTTTGAAAAGAACCAGAACATTCTCTAAGCATGTTGGGCCCCTCTGCAGTGTGCTGATTAGAACAGTTTAGACAGAGCTTTGGATGGAGGTCTGAGATCTGGAGCTCCAGGGAACTTACAACCTTTCCTAGGAACAGCATTCTAGGTTTGGGGTGGCTTGTCTTGTTGCACCACTGGAAGCTTGGAGGCTCCCTTTTCTTCTTGGTATCTTCAGTATCCACTGGCAGAATATGGACAGATAATTTTTAAACTTCAAGAACGTGGATCCACACAGCAGGGGAGGAGATAGCTGAGTCAGAAGAAACCCTTGCTTTGGTCACTTCTACCTGCCCTAAAGACCCTAATTTTATCTGTTTTGTATTAGAGTCCCATTAAGGTGTTGCTCTAAATTTTTTTCTGTTGCCAAATAGTTTGTAATTCTCCAGTCTACATAACCTTTTAAGTATACATGCACACACACACACACACACACACACACACACACACACACACACACACACACACACGTATAGTATCATGAGCTAAGGCCAAGGGAAGGAAGAAGAGTTCAAATCAGAAGCGTTGCCCAGAATGGATAGACACATATTTTAATTTGAAGGCCAACTCTTTGGATAGTGACTGAAGCCCCTGTTTTCCATTTCACAACCAGCATATATTGCCCGAATCAACTCAGAGTGACCTCCAAGGAGAATTCTGGCTAACTTCCCATCAGATTCTTGTACTTGACTTGGGTTGGGAGGGGGCATCTCTCACTTCACAGGACCCTGAAGCTCAGAGAGATGATGGTGGCTGGTCTGGTAATACTCTGGTTGTGTCTTGCTGGGTTCAGGCTTCCCAACAATAGAGTGCTTTGACCTAGCTTCAGCCCCCCTTGCAGGCTGAGAATTTAAGGTGTTCTGTTGAATGCTGAGCAAACAAGCCTCATGCTTTGATCTCAGAGAATTCATAGGAGCAAGAAGGGAGGAGATGAACTAGGGGCCCTGCAGGAATTAACTGTGAAAACCTGGCCAGGCTTTGTTGGACTGGGACACTGGGGTGGGGTGTCGGGTGTCTGGGGAACAGATGTGAGCCTGATTTGATCTTCTACAGCTGCAGACAGAGGTTTGCCAGAGGTGAATGAGAGTTCCCGCAGTGGCCAGAAGTCCTCTTGGTGTGTGTAGCCCATTGGTGGTCTTTCCCCTGACCTAAGCTAGTTTTTTTGCAATTCGATTCCACCAACCACATAACAGGTTGGATAGAGAAAGGATTTCTTCTGAGAAGCCAGGGATTTGATGGGTTTTATATCTGTGTTATTCTATTCATTTCTAAACATTCCAGAGAGGTGATGGAGGGACCAAACCAGCCTTCCACAGTAACTTTTCACTGCTCCATGATCTCAGTTAGAATGACGAGAAGGGCAGAGAGCAATGGGGTCAGAAGATGTGCTGGCTGTCCTAGAGAAGCTTGGCCCCAAGTTTGTTCTTAGGAGTACTGATCCCAGAAGACCTTGTAGGCAATTCCTGATCACACAGGTTTGGGAAATTCTGTATGCTGTTTTTCTCTGGATGGTCTCAACACACATTTGAATACTAAGGCCTCTAGAATATCCTTTAGTCAAGAATATCCTGACTTTATGGGATGAAAAATTTCCCAATGTAACCAACCAGAGAAGTGTATTAAAACAAACAAACAGGGAGAGGCACAAACTAATTTCAAGATGGACTAGCATGTTGAAGTTTGTAATCCCATCACTTGGTAGGAGAGGCCTAGCAGAAAGATAACTTGGACTTAGCTAGAGGACCAGATTGAGGACTGAGGAGACAGCTTAGTTGGTGAAGTGCTTGTGCAAGCATGAAGACCACAGTTTGGATCCCCAGTGTCCACCTAAAAAACCATGCCAGTGATGTGTAATCCCAACCCTAGAGAACCAGAGACTGGAGAATCCCTGGATTACCTGGACAGCCAGTCTAGATGAATCATTGAGGTCCAGGTTCAGTGAGAGACCCAATCTCAAAAAGTAAGGTGGGAAGCAATTGAAGTATATGCTAGATGTTGGCCTCTGGCCTCTGGCCTCTGTATGCACATGGGCTTATAGGTGCAATATAGATAAGCGCTACACTGGAGGAGGCATTGCTACTATTGTTTTAGGAACTTGGAGAAAGCTTGTCACTAGTATAGGGATGCTTGGGTCCAATGTGCATTCCTAAAGTTTGGGGCCTTGAAGCTGCTCCCTTTCACCGTGGTGAGGATTAATAACCTGAGACTTCTCCCTGAAAAGCTCGTTCCTGTGACTTACTTTAAAGTTAAGTCGCCCTGTTTGCTATATCAACTGTGATAAGCCAAATGTGAGCTGAAGACAGTTCTTACAAGAAAAACAGTTCACTTCTTAGAGTGAAGCAGTTTTTAAAGTCCAACTTTTCACATCTTCTACGTGTAAACTAGTAGAGTCAGAGTGGCCAGAATGTGGCTTTTGCTACAGAAAATATTTCAAGAATGGCTAATCAACTCATTAATCAGCCAGGTTGAGAAACTTCTAAACACGTGCTGTCATTTCCACTGGGCTTGGGGAGTGTGAGGACGAAAGGCTGGCAATACCTTTTCGACCATGAGATAGCCTGTGCTAGCCTAAGATAGCTTTCCACAACCGTTACAAATGTCTGGCTGTCAGCTTCACAGTTGTACACACGCTCCAGACCGTGACTGATCCGCCCCATTGCAAACCAGAGAGAGAGAGAGAGAGAGAGAGAGAGAGAGAGAGAGAGAGAGAGAGAGAGAGAAAGGCTGGTTACTCTAAAGCTTAGAAAGTGAACCAGAGTACAGAGAAGAGCCTGGGGGTCTCACTAGTCTCTTCCGGGGCACACCCCCTAATGACTGAACACTTTCAATAAACCTCACATCTTAAAGTTTCCACTATCTCCCAATAGGAACAGTCTGATGGCCAAGCCTTTAACTTTTGGGCGTGTGGGGAGACAGTTCAGATCCAAACAACAGCAGTGACTGATAGATCAAGGAGTCAAGAAATGGAATGAGATCAATTCTTGTCAATTGAGTGTCTTGGTCTGGCTAGAATCGAAGCCTCTGCTACTTGGTGATGCCTATTTAAATTGAGTTTTCTGTTATTTAAAATCCTCAAATGGTTTTTACAGATATGGTCTACAGGTAGTTTGAATGAGAATGGACCCCATTAGGCTCATATATTTGAATATTTGGTTCCCAATTGATGGACTACCTAGGGAGGATTAAGAGGTGTGGCCTAGTTGGAGGAGGTGCTTAAAGCCACTGCAGGTGGGCTTTAAGGTTTCAAAAGCCCATATTGGGCCCCAGTCTTCCTCCCTACCTCCCACACCCCTGCCTTCTGTCTGTGGGTCAGGATGTAAGCTCTCAGTTCCAGTTCCAGTGCCAGGTCAGGTCAGGTCTGCCATCGTGCTCCCTGCTGTGAAGGACTACCCCTGAAACTGTAAGCAAACTCTCAATGAAATGCTTTCTTTTATAAGTTGATAAGTTGCTTTGGTCATGATGTCTCTTCATAGCAATAGAATAGTAACCAAGATGAGCTTATCTAAGACTGTCTCTTAAGAGTCTAAGAATATCGCTGGGCAGTGGTGGCGCATGCCTTTAATCCCAGCGCTTGGGAGGCAGAGGCAGGCGGATTTCTGTATTCGAGGCCAGCCTGGTCTACAGAGTGAGTTGCAGGACAGCCATGGCTACACAGAGAAACCCTGTCTCGGAAAAAAAAAAAAAGAGAGAGAGTATAAGAATATCTTTTAACACCCATTCCCTCCTTCCCCCAAGCTACAACAAATCCTTCAACATTAAGTCTGGTACTCCTCATCACCATTGAATGGCTTCATTGCTCCTCTCTAGAAGAGGCTTGAGAATTTACCTGACTCCACTATAGCATACAGAAACCACGTGGCCTCTGTTGAAATAACCGCTCGGTGCTTCGTGTGGAAACCTGTGCATTCCCTAGCTGCTTAAACCAGAAGTGTTTGGAATCTACTGGCTTCTCACCATCTTTGGGTCCTGGGCTGATCAGTGACTAAGTCAGACTCCTCTGCCACAGGTCAGGAGTGTCCAGCTTTTGGACAAAGGCTAAGACTTCTTACTTACACACATGACAAAGATGCTTAGCCTTTAAGTAGCAGATCCGGGCTTGGTCTTCCTTTCTTCTCCACCCTGAACCGGGTGTGTATTTGTTTCTTTCAACAGGGACACTTTCATCTGGGATCCCTTGAGCAGTGTGTGTTCGCTGTAGAATATTTAGACAGTGGGAAGAAAATGCAAATATACTACAGAGCATGCCGTTGACCTGTCAGTGAGTATTTCTTCCTTAGTTGTGTTCCCACATATAAACCGTGTACATGATTACATGAGTTTTTTTAAAATTATGTTTCCTTATTTGCTTTCTTTTTTTATTTTTAAATTAAAATATAATTGAATCTTCTCTCTTTCTTTTCTTCCCTCCAACCCCTCTCATGTCACACCCTTTGCTCACTCTCAAATTCATGCCCTTTTTTTTTTTTTTAATTGCTTTGTTTTTGTTTTTCGAGACAGGGTTTCTCTGTGTAGCCATGGCTGTCCTGGAACTCACTCTGTAGACCAGGCTGGCCTCAAACTCAGATCCACCTGCCTCTGCCCCCTAAGT
>NC_034590.1:45026178-45038496 GCF_900095145.1 Mus pahari | reverse complement strand
GGGATTTGGACTGCAGACTGTAAGTCATCAATAAATTCCTTTACTATATAGAGACTATCTGCAAGTTCTGTGACTCTAGAGAACCCTGACTAATACAAGTAGAATTGCAAAAATCACTGCTAGTCAGGTTCTGGTTCAGTATCAAGCTACCCCCAATATAGAGGATTTATTAAAACTTTCGTAGCACTTCTCCATTAAAAAAATAAAGCAAGCAGAGATGTTGCCATGCTAATTAAGGTTGAAGACTACCATTGTCAGAATAGCCTTCTGAGCTTGGCTCAAAAGGGCAGATTTCCTTTGTCAGCAAGGCTTCTCTTTCCCTGACCTTGTCTGGTGAGTTCAATCTCAGGTGAGCAAGCACCTGAGATTCCTGGGGTGCCTTCCCATCGTAATGCAGCATCTTAGTACCTTAGCCCTCAACCAACGACCCTTGCCACCCTGGATATTCCTACCTCTTTCCCCCAAACTAGAGAACTCTTGATTCACCCTGAGCAAAGTTGATTTGTCTCCCTGAAGTTGGTCCTAGTGTGTCAACATTACTGTTCATACTCTCAGGCTGTCTGCAACCCTGTTTGTCAACACTGCATGATGGGCCAGTGACCAATGACCCCGGGGGGAGAAGGGAGACCCACAGCTGTCTGCTGTTGCTTGGGATTTTTGCCTTCCATCTTTTTTCTGCAAAGGACTTTTTTGTATCAGATCTCATGGCTGGATTGGAACAATGAATGCTCAGGGAAGAGGTCACACCAAGGCCAGGGGACAGGATATTTATGTCCCTGATTCTTCTCAGCAAAGTTCCTCGAGGATTGTGAGTCCCTGTGGATCTCTTGCCTACAAACCCTCCCATCTCTTCCTTTATTTTAGTGGCTTCTGCTAATCTAATAGAAGTAGTGACCCTTTGCTGATAGACCTAGAAACTACTATTCTGTGATGTTCTTCCCCTTCAGTCAGCGAGCCATCCTCAGTGTGTCCCCATTGAATGCATCAATTGTTTCCAGGAGGGACATTGATTCATAGAATCATATCTTAAAAATATGAATCGTATTGACATACCCTGCTATGTCATTACTCAAGGTATTGAAAAAAAAATCTTGTTATATTGTCAAATATTCCTCTGCCACATTTTATGGAAGGTCAAATGTGTTTTATGTACATTTAAAAAGAAACACACCACACTTTATTTGAATCTTGAGAAAATGAAAATTAGTTTTCTTGCCTCTAGCTGTTTTTTCTTATTGCTTTGAAAGCACTTTGATAAATAGCCTTACAGGTAAAGTTATGTACATGTTTCTGATTATTTCCCTAGGGTACATTTATTGGAGTACAATTTTTAGATTGACATAAATGAGAATCTGAAATTCTTTTTGCTGTATGTTGTTGCCAGGTTACTCTCCAAAAATTATAACTTATATTGTTTCTAACTGTGCAGAAAAGGCTATATCCCCTTTCAACACTTCATATTACAGCCAAAAAAAGTACTGTATTTGTAGTTTGGCAGGTGTTCTCTGTCCTGTTTCATAAGGAGACTCTACACAGGCTCCATGCAGAAAGGCGCAAACTCATTACTTCTTTTAAGCAGTAATCATTGCTTCTCTTACACAAGCATCATTTCTTCCCTGGCAGAACCCCAAACAATAGTCACTATTCAGTGGTGAACTGAATAATGTCCCCTGCTCCCCACACCCTGAACACGTCCGTATCCCCGCAACCTAGGAGTATGCTGCTCCCCTCCTGGTCTCAGAGACTTTCCGTCTATCGTCATAGTAAGGATTCCAGAGCGGAGAGGTTATTCTGATGGTCCCGGTGTTCCTGCAATGATTCTTGTAAGGCAAAGAAGACAGAAATAATAGTGGAAGAGAAAGCAAGTGAGAGAGGCTGGAAGACATTCTGCTGCTCTCTGAAGATGGAAGCAACAGACACAAGCCAGGAATGAGGGTATTTCTCAATGTTTTCTGTTACTGTGACAAACAACCTAAAAGACAGAAAGTTTTTTTGTTTTGTCTTGTCTTGTTTCGTTTTTTTTTTGTTGTTGTTTTTTTTTGTTTTGTTTTGTTTTGTTTTGTTTTGTTTTGTTTTTTTTGCTTTGGGCTCATGGTTTGGAGGTTTCACTCCACAGTTAGCTGGATATGTTGTTCAGGGTTCATGGTGAGGCAGACATTCACAGCAGCAGTAAATGCTGCTTAGCTCACGGTGGCCAGGAAGAGGGAGGCACTTATTTCTAGAGAATTCTCCCACTGACCTACTTCCTTCAACTAGCTCCCACATCCTTCTTTTGCCAGCTTCCAATAATGCCATCATTTATGAATGTATCAATATATCATATTTATATGTGTCAGAAATCAATCCTTTGATCAGGCTGGAGTCCCCAGGCTCCAACCACTTCCCCAAAGTCCATCAGCTGGTATAAAAGGCCACAACACGTGGCACTTTGGGGGACATTCCATTTTCACACCTAATAGCAGGCAACCTCTAGAAGCTGGAAAAAGGGAGGAAACAAATATAGCCCGCCTATGTCTAGTTCCCATAGTATGAGAGTAATACGGGTTTTTATTCCATGAAATATCTGATGATTTGCTATTGCAACAATAGAAAACTAAGATAGCCACTTCCTATTTTCTGTCACCTGTGTTGAAAATATTGTTTGCTGAATTTAAGATTCTCATCTGTATTGCTGAACTATTCTGCTATTTATTTTAAAGTGTGTGTGTGTGTGTGTGTGTGCGCGCGCATGCGCTCATATATGTGGTAGTCAAAGGATATTAGGTGGCTTTCCTTAGGATCTTCTTTTAAAGATAACTTCTCTATTGTCTTGAATCTTGGGGGGGGGGGGGCAGTGAGCCCTAGGGATCTGCTTGTTTTCACTGATCCAGGGCTAGGGTCACAAGATTGAGCCACCACGCTTGGCTTTTTTTTTTTTTTTTTAAATGAGGGTTCTAGGGATCTACCACTAGTCTTTTTCTGTGTGCTCTTTACTGCCAGAACCCCCTCCCCAGGTCCATATTTTATAGTTAAACACGTATCTATCCTGCCTTCTGTTGTGCCTGGCTCTCAAACCTCAGCTGGAACAACTACTGCCTTTCGTCCTTGACACCGAGGACACCAGTGTGACCCTGCAAACATGCTTACAGTGAACAGCTGCAGAGAAATGGATTTGGACGAGTGACTCTCAGCTGTTTCCACCGCTCCGAGGGGCCCTGGTCAGTATTTACTAATCAATTTTATGCCTTCAAAGTCCTTCTTAAGCCTGAACTAGGAATTTCTTGTCCACATTTCTATTCTTTTTCTGTAAGTTACAACTCTTTTCACTGGATCATTGGAATACAGCAAAAGAATTCAGTTCTTAATATTGGTGTCTTGTTTACACAGAATGCTCTCATACAAATGACTTGATTGACTTTCTAGTTCAGTGATGGGCAAGTAGATGGTTAATCAAAGCTCATGCCCCTTGCTCTCAAGAAAACATATTTTTATTCCTTGCATAAAATTCCAAGACTTTCGTGATACACATAGAATACCATATACACAGGATACACATATGTCTATCTCATGATACACATAGAATAGGAAACACAGCTATATACATACCTCACTCTTACATGACTTCTCATTTGCGCATACACATTATATACAGTTCCCTTGTCAGTTAATATGCTAGAAGAGGCATCTTGGTTCATACCAAATATGGCAGCCTTTGCCTTTTGGTAAATTGTAGCTGGGAAAGAGATCCCAGAAACCTCAGTAGTGCTCAGCCCGTGGGCTCAGACTCCCTGGGCGTCAAGCAGCCCTTTCACAAGGGTGGTATATCAGATTCATAGCAACAGTAACAAAATTACAGTTGTGGAAGAGCAGTGAAATAATGGTATGGTTGGGGATCAGCACAGCATGAGGAACTGTATTAAAGGGCAGCAGCACTGGGACGGTCAAGAAGCACTGCTCAAATTCCTTGGTGAGCTAAAAAGAAAACGTATAAATATAGATCATAGGCCCCCAGCAAGATCTTAAACTCGGTGTTAGGTAAGCCCAGCCTTAAGGCTGAAGGAAGCACTAGATTGGAATTTTCTCTCTCTGCCAGCTGCCCTTCAGCCTGATGTGAACGTTTTTCTAAATCTCTTCTGTGTGCCTGGAGGCCAGAGCCTCCTCACCAAATCCTACTGTGTCTCCAAAGCACGCTGGGAGCCTCTAGGATCCCCATCCCATGGTCAGCAGCCAAACTGAGACCCGAGGTGGAGTTTACTCCATCTCGGTTTGCCTTTGGACACTGGTCACTGGGAAGTCCTGAGAAGGGGCTTGGCATCTGAAACACCAAACAATGCTTTTGTGATGGCTCTCAAGCACTTATGGTAGAATGGCATTCCCCGGGGCATGTTCAGTAGAGATCTGCTGTGGACGGATAGGTGATGACACCCCTCACACTCCGTCTTCTGGGTTGAAACAGCTTTGTTAGACACATCCAAAAATCCTGTTTTCTGCCCTTATTTTTGTTGGACTAAGAGGCAAACAATGTCACCTGATCCTAGCAGCCTAGAATGACGGCTCCCCTAAGCATTCTCAAAGGCTACATGTAAGATGAGTCCTAGCAAACATGGACCTAGGGGTTCTCCCTTCATTATAGACCCTTTTCTGGACCCCCAGACTGTAAGCTCTCACCCATGACATGTACTTTCTGAGCTGGGGGGCGGGAGATCTGCTGAGCTTCCTGATTTCCAACAGCTAAACTGGGCAGAACTGTAGTGTGTTCTGAGAAGCAAATTATAGGTAGGGGCAAAGTGAACTTAATAGAACTTAACCAATAGAACTTAACCCACATAATATCTTGTGGTAAAGAGAGAAGAGATGAAAAGGGGGCTGTGATGGTTTGTATATGCTTGGCCCAGGGAGTGGCACTATTAGGAGGTGTGGCCCTGTTGGACTAGGTGTGTCACTGTGGGTGAGGGCTGAAGAACCGCACTCTAGCTGCCTAGGAGTCAGTCTTCCAGTAGCAGCCTTCAGATGAAGATGTAGAACTCTCAGCTCCTCCTGCACCATGCCTGCCTGGATGCTGCCATGCTCCTGCCTTGATGATAATGGACTGAACCTCTGAACCTGTAAGCCAGCCCCAATTGAATGTTGTCCTTTGTAAGACCATGCCTTGGTCATGGTGTCTGTTCACAGCAATAACACCCTAACTGAGACAAGAGCCTTGGAAAACCTGGGTCCCAGGGGCTGCTGTTTAAAGCACCAGCCATCTGACACTGGACAGGCTGCTGTGGTCTGCACCTGGCTCACCCGTCTTTTTTCTTTTCTATTGCTATGATGAGATACCCTGACAAAAACAGCCAGACGAAGGAAGGGTTAACTTTGGCTCACAATTGAAGGTATACCCTTGATGGCAGGACCTTGATGCTGCCCAGTCAGGAAGCAGTGAGTGATGAATGCCTGTATTCAGCTCAATTTCACCTTCTTAATTACTGTTCAGGATCCCAGCCGAGAGAATGACACTGTCCACCATGTGTGTGGGTCTACCTATCTTAATGAACCTAATCAAAATAATCTCCCACGGGCAGGCTCACAGGACAACCTAACCTAGACAATCCCCCCATTGTCATGCCCAGAAGCTGCCCAATCCTGGAAAATCCCTCCCAGATATCCTTCTAGATCTTGTCAAAACGATCATTTAGAATAACCATCATGTCATCCAAAGGACAGGCTCTCATGGTTTGGGTGTAAGATGTTCCCCCACAGGTCTATTTGTTTGAAAAATGAGGTCCCCAGTTCAGGGTGTGGTTGGGGGGCAGTGGGACCTAGCTGGAGTAAACGGGTCACTGCAGGCTGACCTTGAGGTCTATAGCCACGCCCCGCTTCCTGTTCTCTCTCTGCTTCTTATTCCACTGAGACGAGAGGATTTGAGAAGTCTTGGTCTGTGTTTTCTTTTGCCACAGAGCCACTAGCCTCCATGCCTTTCCAGCTACAGAGGGCTGGATCCCTTCAAACCTTGAGCCAAAATAAATCCTTCCTCTCTTCAGTTGCTCCTTGTCAGGTATTTCGTTGTAGAGATGACCAGTGTAACCAGTATACAAGGCCATATGCGGATAATTATAACTGACAGTGCTGTTGTGAGCCTGCAGTGTCTAAGCACACACTGAGTTGTCATGGCTACAAAGGGTTGGTTTCTGTAAGTGACACGTCCTGTTTTGACCCTTCCAATACAGAGCATCATACACGCATGTGGTCCTACTCTGTAGGCACATACTGGCTCAAGGACATTCTGAGTTAATGTAAAACCAAAACCACAAGCTGCTTATTTACTTTTAAACATCTCTTATTTTAATGTTTTGTTTATTTTTAAGTCTGAATCTCATCATACAGTTCAGACTGGCCTCAAATCCATGGACTCCCTGCCTTCGTCTCCTGAGTGCTAGGACTACGGAGGTGTACCACAAGGCCCAATAGCCATTAAATGAGTAACCAAGAACAAGTGAAATTAATTTAATAACATAGTTTTATTTATCCCGAATATGTTAAACTGTTATCCTCACAACATGCACACAATGTGAGAATTAATAAAGAAATGTTTACTTTCTTGCATTGCCTCTGTGACACCCACTCTCTGTTCTATATTTAAATCCCATCTCAATTCAGACATGGGATTTTTGCTAGATATACTAGATCTGAACTGAGAAATTATGAAATTTACCATTGAAATTGGGTCTGGTGACAAAAGCCCATATCAACTCCTCAGGAGTCTGAGGCAGGAGGATTGTAATTGCCAGCCCCAACTATGCAGTAAGTTCAAAGCCAGCCTGGGCAATCTAGATATCCATGTTTTGTTTTTCTTTCTTCAAACATACCTAAACATTTCCTAATACTTAAATTACATCTTAAATTTAGGTTAACTACCTTTAGGTAAAGATAATATGCTGGGTGATGGTGGTGCATGTCTTTAGTCCCAGCATGCAGGAGGCTGAGGCAGGTAGATCTCTGAGTTGAAGGCTAGCCTTGTGTACAGAGTGAGTTCCAAGACAGCCAGGACTACACAAAGAAACCCTCTCTCAAATAAAAGGAAACAAAAATTTAGTACCTCACAGGCACTGGCCACGTTTCCAGTGCTCATGTGATAAACTCAAATGTCACAGACAAGGAGGGACAGGCTTGCAATATGAACTTGCTGCTGAGGTTCCAACCCATTTTCTAGGCAGATGTTGAGGTGCAGGGAAGAGCTGTAAGCTCCACATTTGGGAATGTATTAAAAGTATTAATATCCGAGCTATCTAGGATGAACAGAATTGAATGTGAGACTGTGTGCACTCTAAGTACATGTGTTAGCCAGGGTTCTCTTGACCAACAGTTTTCATTCTGTGGGTCAAGACTCCTTTGAGGTTGAGTGACCCTTTCACAGGGGTTGTATATAAGATTATGTATATCAGATATTCACATTACAATTCATAACAGTAGCAAGTAGTTTTGAAGTAGCAATGAAAATAATCTTATGCTGTGAGTCGCCATGTGAGGAACTGTATTAAAGGGTGGTAGCATCTGGAAGTCTGAGAAACACTGCCCTAGAGAACAGAAGTGACAGAAGGACTATATTACAGAGGAGAGTCATTGGATTGGCTCATACGACACAGTCTGGGTCCTCTAACAATGGTTGCCTGGATACCGAAGAGGCTGAGATCCTTGTAGTTGCTCAGTTTGTGATATTGGATGTTGCAGCAATCCCAATCTGGAAAAGGAGGTCTGGGAGCTCCTGGAGAGCTGCTGGTATTGGGAAAGCTAAAGAAGCTGAATTCTGATGACAGTGAAGAATGAAGCAGCAGCAGCAGCAGCAGCAGCAGCAGCAGCAGCAGCAGCAGCAGCAGCAGCAGCAATAGTGTAGATGCACACATCAGCAAGGAGTAAAGAAAGGTGGGCAAACCCAGCCCATTTTCCTCTCAAATCTATTTATGTCTTAGGGGATAGCCACACTGGGAAAGGTCTTGCCCCTGAAACTAACCTTTCTAGAAAGTGCCCTCACAGATCAGCCTAGAAATGTTTCTCTCAGTTGATCTCAGATCCAATCAAGTTGACAACTAAGATTAATCATCATGGCATGAGTATTTAAAAAAAAATGAGAAATGATTCTAATTCATAGAAAGTGACTTTAGAGTTTGCTCATAGCAAAATAATAATCTCCATTAGCTAAGCAAACCACGGAAGCACAGGAAAGACCAATTGTGATAAAAAGAGTCGTGCATATTAAAGAATAAATCCCCAGTCTCAGAGCTACAAACATCTACTCCAAACATCCCTCATTTGAAAGTCCAAAATCCGAATTGTGCCAACAGTTAGAAAAGTTTTATGCTACCAGTGGAAAATTTCATACCATGAAACTTTGTTTAAAGCACAAAATTATTTAAAATGTATAAAATGACCTTCGGCCTACATGTATAAGGTGTACATGAAAGACATAACTTAGGTTTGAAATTATAAGTTGTGTTTAGACTCGAGTCCCCATCTCAAGATATCTCATTATGCATATGCAAATATTCCAAATGTCAAAAACAAAAATCAAAATTGCTGAACACATTTGGTTCTATAAAATTCAGATAAGGGATACTCAGCCTGAATTGAAAAGTGTGCGTGTGTGTGTGTGTGTGTGTGTGTGTGTGTGTGTGTGTGGTGTATGGTGTGTGAAGGTCAGAGGCCAGTGTTGGGTATTTTCCATCATCATCCCTCATCTTATTTTTTGAGACAGTGTCTCTCACTGTACCAGGAACGCTCTGATTGGCTCGACTGGCCTGTCAGTGAGCAAGCCCTGGGATCCTCCTTTCTTTGCCTCTCCGGGTTGAAAACTCCAGGTGTGCACCACTGTGCCTGGCTTTCTACGTGGGTCCCAGGGGCTCTGGTCAGGCTTCATGCTTGTGTAGCTGCCACTGAGCCACTTCCCCAGTGTGCGTGCATTATTGTTCCTACCAAATACAAGCTCTGTACTAGTGTCTCCTCAGTTGCTTTACTGTATAAAGAGTATTTAATCTTGGTCCACTCTGAGTGTCTTGTCCTGTGAAATCTTGTTGGCCAACTCATCTTAAGATGTTCGGAGATGGTTTTAGTACTGTCTTAATGTTTTTGCCTATACTTATTTGTGAACCCTGTGATCCTAGCAAGATCATGCATGTCAAAATTTCAGCACTGAACTTCTTGCCAACACATATCGACAATACAGTTCATCAGCCTAATTGGTTTTAGCAACATGTCTGATCCAACTGCACTTACATCATTCTCGCTGAGCTAATTTGGGTGAATTCCATGAAGATATTTTGGTTCTGTATCTGAGTTTGCCAATTGGCTGTTTATACCTGTCCTAGTTTTCAGCATGTAGGCATTTGCATTACTTTATTAGTTTGCTGTTTTTATTTTCAGAAACCTGGCAAAACTTCATTAATACAAAAAAAATTAATGGCACTTCTACAGGGTTTCAGACACTATGCAAAGTTTGATTGCAATTAGGATTTAAACTTTTTTCTTTTTTCTTTTCTTTTCTTTTTCTTTCTTTCTTTCTTTCTTTCTTTCTTTCTTTCTTTCTTTCTTTCTTTCTTTCTTTCTTTCTTTCTTTCTTTCGCCATCTCCAGTTGTTGTAATCACTGTGTTGAAACTCATCTTTACTTAGGCTCAGATTGATTAGTCATGTCTGCCACAGATATGGGAGGAGGGAGTGGGGTCCTGTTGGCCAAGTAGTTGCTGCTTGTGCTAGGAGCTGGTGATATAGAGATAACTGTCAGTCATTTCAACAGGGGAGACAGAATTTTAAAAAAGAAAAGGAAATCATGTGATAAGTTCTATGACATTGATTTATAGAAAGTTCCATAGTCATGCAGAGGGAAGAGTAAAATTTATAAAGCCCGGGGGAGGGGAGTAGTTTGGGGAAGCAGAGGCAGGAGAATACAAAACAAGTGACTTAAAAGTAACGTTGCTTTGGAGAGCATTTGTACCCTTTCTCTGGATGCCTCAGATGCCCTTGAGGAATAAGGCATGGGCAACAGGGAGAGAAGTTGGTCCAGCGAGCGCCTACAGCAGTGGTTCTCAACCTTCCTAAGGATGCAACCCTTTAGGGGTTCCTCATGCTGCGGTGACCCCCAACCATGAAATTATTTTCACTGCTGCTTCAGAATTGCAATTTTGCTACTGTTCCGAATTGTAATGTAAACGTCTGTGTTTTCTGATAGTGTTAGGCGACCCTTGTGAAAGGGGCCACTTGGCTCCCAAAGGGGTCATGACCCACAGGTTGGGAGACGTGCTCTACAAGGACAGCTTAGGGTCTGCAGGTGCAGCCAACTGACCTCTCCAAGTGCCAGTGTGACCACAAAACCAGAGACTTGTTTTTTAAATTGGAAAACTGCTATTCTTGGTGCCAAGCGCTCGTCCTGCCCTTTTGAAGAAGAGGAGCCAGTCAGCCAGGTCTAAAAATACTCAGGACTGACAAGCAGCTATGGGCAGAGAGGACCCGGAGCCTGGCTTGGGAAGAACAGGGGGAGGCTGGTGCAGTGTATCAGTGGAGGGAGGCTGGCACAGCGTGTCAGTGGGCTCACATGAGAGCGCAGAGAACAGGCTTCACATTGTCCTTTGTTACAATTGAAAAATGAAAACTAGAAAATACTTTGTAATATGAACGACGATGCCTCTGAGACAGTATTTTCGACATGGTGAAAACTGTTTTCTGAGGCAAGGTGTTTCGGTCGCCCAGGTTTGCTTTGCTCTCGGTCAAGTAGCTGAGGCTGATCTTGAACTTCTCATCCTCTTACTTCTTCTGCCACAGTCCTGGGATTTCAAGGATGCACTACCATATCCTGTTTATGTAGTACTGGGGATGGGACCTAGGGCTTCATGTATTCTGGGTAGGCGCCCTTCCAAATGAATTGTACATCTAGCCCCATAATGTGTTCTAAACTACTGTGTGCATCTAATGCTCAGGCCCTCACAATATATCCTAGGGTAGGGTTATGCCCTTGCCATTTATGAGGGAGCTTGAATGTTAAAGATGGGGAGTCTGGGTCTAGTCTGTCTGAGGCAGAGGCTAGTCATGTAGAATGGCTTTCAGACAAACTTTGATCTCCATCTCTCCTCTCCGATGACTAATTTACTTAGTATTGTTTCCAGGGGAGGGGACATCTTGATTGCTGGGCCTCTTAGGAAAACCTCCTGGTGGGTGAGTGGGGGTTTGAAATGTGCTCCTCAAGCTCAGCTGAGCATAAAGACGCCTGCTTCTCTTGCACAGGGAGAGTGGCTCCTGCTGATGGCCAGGAAGAAAGAGACCTGTTGGTCACATTGGTCACAGAGGGTAGTGTTACCCAGGGACCACTGGCGCGTCTGTCACGAATGGGTGCTTTCTGTCTGAAGACCATGCCAACCTGCTTAGAGGCTTTGTCTGGTTTGTTTTGTTTCGTTTCTAGAGACAGGCTTTCTCTGTGTAGCCCTGGCTGTCCTGGAACTTGATCTGTAGATCAGGCTGGCCTCGAACTCAAGAGATCAGCCTGCCTCTGCTTCCTGAGTGCTGGGACCAAAGGTGGGCACAGCTGCCACCACCACCTGGCAATACATTTTGTCTTTTTCTTGGCTGTCTCATTTGTTCCTCCCACACTGAGCTCCAAGACTCCTGGGAGACTGAAAGACTTTAGGAATATACTCAGTGAGGCTCATTATATCCTTCTGACATGGTTACTGCGTGTGCACTCATTCCTGTCCTGAATTTTAACTTCAGAGCATGTTAGATGCAGTAGATGAAGGATGGCGGGTCCCTGGCTGCCATCTTGAAGGAGAGTGCCTATGCTTTCCAATACAAATTACATTTCTTTGGTTGTGATGTTCTTTTCTGACAGTTTTCCTATTTTATGCTTTCCCCCTTCTGAGACACTTCAAATTTTATGTGGGAGAGCCTTGGGGCATATTAATAAGTAAGTAGCTTCAAGAACATACTAAAAAATGATAATAGTCAGTTCCTTAGTCTAAGATTAAAATAAACCCACAAAACAAAACAAAACCAGCCAGCAGCCATCATACAGCTCTTCTTCTGCGTGTGTGTGTGTTTGTGTGTGTGTGTGTATGTGCTGTCACCAAAGTCTTCTCCTGCATGTGTGTGTGCGTGTGTATGTGTGTGTGCGTGTGCGCGCGCACGCGCGCGCGTGCGTGCATGTGTTGTCACCAAAGCTGGTAACAGCAGGTCAAAGTCTCTGGGCAAATCTCCTTTAAATGTCTCCATGTGCGTAAGAGCCGAGGAGCTGAGACAAGGTGGTGGCGCACGCCTTTAATCCCAGCACTCGGGAGGCAGAGGCAGAGGCAGGCAGATTTCTGAGTTCGAGGCCAGCCTGG
>NC_034590.1:45011437-45026132 GCF_900095145.1 Mus pahari | reverse complement strand
AGCAGAAAAAAAAAAAAAAAAAAAAAAAAAAAAAAAGAAAGAAAGAAAAAAAAAAGAAAGAAAGAAAAAAAGATGGAACAGTTGAAGTGAGATGGCTTACATCATTTTTTGGACCATGAGAACGATTCCCGTAGGTTCATATATTTGAACACTCAGGAAGTGGCACTATTTGAAAGGATTAGGAGGTATGGCCTTTTTGGAGTAAGGTGGCCTTGCTAGAGGAAGTGTGTCACTGGGGGTGGGCTTTGAGATTTTGAAGTCTCTGGTCAGGCCCAGTGTCTCTTTCTGTTGCCTGTGGATCAGCTATTTCTCCAGCACTATGTCTGCCTGTATGCCACCAGGCTTCCCACCATGATGATAATGGACTAAACCTCTCATACTGTACGTTGGCCCCAATTAAATGCTTTCCTTAATATGAGTTGTTGTGGTCATGGTGTCTCTTCACAGCAACTGAACATTGACTAAAACAGACCACCTCCTGCCCTGTTATCTTACTGTCCTGGTCCGATTGGTGAATCTGGCTTCAGTTATTTGGTGTACACTGCATTATGAGAATAACTTTTATCTAGAAAATACTGACTTAAGCCTAAAGTAATATACACTGATAATCAGCCAGTTGCCCAAGTGAATTCTTCAAGAGACCCTTATGTCACTGGGCGTCCCTCAGTCCCTAAATAGCTGGGGCTGTGGTCAGAGGGACTGGAGGTGGGAGAAGAGATCTTAGGTCTGGATACAAAAGCTACTCTGCCTCATTTGGGGTGCGCATTTTGCCCTTAGTTTTTCCAGCTGGGGATTCCTCCTTACCCAAGCACTTGCTTCAACTGCTTGGATATTTAGCTCCTCAAATCTCCACAAATTCATGGCTCAGGGGTGGGTGCTGGGGGTATGACTCAGCAGAAAAGAAGACTGCCAAGGTCAGTCTGTTCTAGGAAAAAAAAGAGAGAGAGAGCGTCGAAGAGCAGAGCCCAAAAGTGAGTTCTCCAAAGTGTTGGCTAAATGAGAGGGAAAGAATGCAGACGTCTTTCATAACCCTGAGATGTGTCAGCAGCTGTAAAATAAATACCGAGGCAGAGTTACTTCTGCTGTTTCTCTCCTGAGAAGGGGCAAACCTCCCAAATAAAAATAATTTAATCTCAAGCAGCTCATGCACCAGCAGGGATCTCTCCTGCAGGGACAGAACCCAGGCGGCACAGGTCAGCCCAGGACAGCGGGGTGACTAACAGATAAGCCTGTCGGAATGGTTGGAAATATCCACCAAGCAGCAGCCCTGTCACTCAGCATGTCTGCTCTCTTGGCATCTTCGAGTGATTTTATCTACTGAGAAAATGTGTTTTCCCATGGAGAGACATGAGGCCAATGGGGTAGCGATGGGGCATGGTGTTCGTGACCTTGGTATTTCCCACCACACCCCTGGCTTCAGTGTTTCTTTTCCTACTATGCTTTATGTTTCTCTCTCTCTCTCTCTCTCTCTCTCTCTCTCTCTCTCTCTCTCTCTCTCTCTCTCTCTCTCTCTCTCTCTCTCTCTCTCTCTCTCTCTCTCTCTCCCTCTCTCTGCTTTTGTATGTGCAAAGTATATGAATATGTATATGCTCGTGTGTGTGTGTGTGTGTGTCTGTGTATATGTATGTGTGCTTAAGCGCACATGCGCACATTTTGCGCACGTGCATATGGAGGTCAGAAGCAGACGTGGGTGTCTTCCTCTTATCATTCTCCACCTTATCTCTTGAGACAGGCTCTCTTTCTGAACATGCAGCTCACATATTCACCAAGACTAGCAGGTCAGTGAGCTTTAGGAAGCCCCCAGTCCCTGCCTCACCAATGCTACCATTACAGGTCTATACCACCACATCTGGCTTTTTACCTGGATTCTAGGGAATCCAAACTCAGGTCCACACAATCACTTTACTGACTGAGCCATCTCTTCAGTCTCCTTATCCCTGATTCCCCCCACCCACCTTCTTACTTCTGTCTTAAAATGCCTTTAAAATCAGATTTAAAACCTCCTAGAGAAAAAGTTTGTTTATATTTAGCAGCTTGTTCCTTCCTATGTGTGAGACAAAAGATAAAATGTCCAAAAAGGCTTTCTGGATTTCAAGTAGCTGTTTGTCCACAGTGTGTGAATGCGTTAAGCATGAAAGAATAAGATAAATGCAGATTAAATTTCATTAATATCTCACATTTAAGATTTTAAAGTGTTGGGCAGATACGTCTGGGACCAAATCTGATTTGGGGTTTAAGAGAAAATTCAGGATGTTGAGTAAAGGAAAAATAGTCCAGAGAAGTGCATCTAGTCATCTTTCACCAGGGCCTGTGGGTGAAACTCAGAACTCCCTCCTGGGCGGACCAAAGCCAGGCACTGTTGAAATGGAATCCATGGGGCTGGAGAGATGGCTCAGCTGGTAAGACCACTGGCTTCTCTCCCAGAGGACGTGGGTTTCATTTCCATCACCAACATTATGCTTCACAACTATGTGTAACTCCAGTCCCCGTGGGGTTGGACGCCCTCCTCTGTCCTCCAAGAATATCAGGTATGCTTGTGGCACACAGGTAAGACATGCAGACAAAGCATCCATATATGTGAAAAAAAAAAATGGTTAGGCACACAGGCTGGGAGGACTCGGGCGCAATGCTCTCCACAACAGTTCCCAAACACTATGTGGAGGAGGCAGCCAGTCTCTGGGAACATTCTGGTCACATTAACAGAGTAGACTTTCAGCAGACTTTGAGTTAGCCTTCTGTCCACAAATGGTGGAAGATAAGACCTAGTCCCCATTGAACACTCTCATAGAATTCTTCTGGTAGTCCACACCATTGACGTGGAACCCATGCCAGCACTGTGGAAGTCCCCTCTTACGTTTCGTCCCTTCCTGCTTCACCTCTGTTAATCAATCGTGTCTGCTAGTAGAGCCTGGTTGACTAGACCTACCCTACCAACGGCTCTTGGAATTATCTTGGTTCCTATCTCCCACTTCAGGGCACATCATCTGACTAGCTTCCTGGAACCCCACCCCCAACCTTGCTTGCTCTCAAATTTTCCACGTGGGACATGGCTCCAGCTTCCTGGAGTCCTTTCTAGCCCCCTGCATCGTCTCTCATTCCTTCAGGGTTTGTTAAAATGCATGTGAATTCCTAACATGGTATGTGCAGACTGCTACAATCCAGCTTCCTCCTGCTTTCATATCTCTTTTGCCTATTTTTGTTTGTTTGTTTGTTTGTTTGTTTGTTTTTTCCCAGACAGGGTTTCTCTGTGTAGCTCTGGCTGACCTGGAACTCACTTTGTAGACCAGGCTGGCCTCGAACTCAGAAATCTACCTGCCTCTGCCTCCCAAGTGCTGGGATTAAAGGCGTGCACTACCACTGCCTGGCACTTTCATATCTCTTGACAACGTGTTCCATCTTCTCGTCTGCGTCCCTTGATAGTCACCAGCTCCTCGACTCAAGTGACTACTAGCCCGCTCTAGCTGGAAGATCTTGGGGAACCTAAAAAGAGCTGTTATGTACCTCTGTTTCTTCATAAGTGTAGGTGAAGGGTGATGTTTGGAGGGAGTATAAATAGGACTCCACCGACAGTGATGGTGGATGGGCTAGGCTTTCTTACAGAGCTGGCTGTGCAGTGCTTGTTGGTCTTGAGTCTTTGCTGATCTTTGCTTCGCTGAGAGAGGCACTGAGAGAGAACTTCTTCTGGTGTCTCTCCTGGTTCTTGCAGCTGCCTCCTGCTGATGCGGCCACTGCTGCAGCTATCCTGACACTACTGAACTGGACTGCTGGTATATCTGTGAAGTGTTTGTGAGCGGATCAATCTGCCTCTGCTGACCTGTCAACTGAGCTGTGGATTTCCTAACAACACAGATGGGATCTGCTCCAAAGAACCATTCCTAAACAGGTCCATTTTCCCTGTATCCTTTCTTTTTCACTATTTCTGGTGGGTGGTGGGCTAGAAGGGAGGTTAAAACATTTAAGAACTTCCACTCCTCAAGTGCCTATGGCAGCCATTTTCATTCTAACCACCATGTGAAAGTCCTATGGACTGAACAGTTGTGGAAATACATCTCCAGCAAGCCCAGGCATTTTAATAAACCATGGCTAACACGAATGATGGAATCCTTCAGCCATGTCAAATAAGAAATGCTGCCACAGCTGGCCCAGTGTGGGAGAAATAGCCTCCTCCCTGGGATATTACTCTCTGTCCAGACATAACTGTGTGAGACCTAAACATGGAGCTCATTCCTGGGGGGAGTGGCCTTTGCCAGTGTGGCTGGTTTATCCATGGCCCTGTGAGTTGGAGAGAGAAGGGAGATGTATGTCTAGGGCACAGGGATACTTCAGAGAACTTGTAGCCTAAAACTCTCTTTGGGGACCATGCTGTTGCCAAGGATTCCCTGTCATGCAAGAAATATCCCCCAAAGCAAAGCAAAACATCCCCAAGGTCCCTACTGTCACCCTTCCATGTTACATAAAGTAGATTTTAAGAAATTTTAAGCATATTTTACTATTTAATAAGCAATGCATGATATTTACTTTCCACCCATTATACACCCAAAGCATAATTTTTAACAAGTATATTTACAAAATATAGGCATAGTTTTTCCTATTGTTTGAGAAACACAGAGATGGAATTTACATATTAGCATCAACAAGGGGCAGAACATGGCTAAAGAGAATCACTTGCACTAGAGAATCAGCCGGATAAGAGCTGGAGTTTGGAAGAACTTTGTTAAGTGCTGACACATGAGATTTGGGCCATGGGGCATTTGTTTCTCCGAGGTATGGCCCTGGAACGTGTGTGTGTGTGTGTGTGTGTGTGTGTGTGTGTGTGTGTGCAGCTCCTTTGCTTTCAATGGAAGTTGCAATCTGGATGTAAGCCCTCATGGTTTCCCACACTTATCATTGGATTCTGAAGTAATGGAGATGGTTTAAATGCAACTAAGATATTTTGAAAACATATTTTCAAAATATCATAAAACAAAATTTAGAGATTGGGCTCAGAAAACTTACAAGTGAACTGGTAATCATTTTTAGGCTGCTTGTGGAATTCCTGCCCCTTGTTTGTGGGCATAAAATATTGTCTGGCTTAGACCATGAACCTCGTGCCAGGTTGTAAGGAAGCCCCCCCGTAGGTGGAGAGGAACTAGTTCTTGGCCTAGTGGTCCCTGAGGAACTGAGTCCTGTGAAGGGACCTAGAGTTAATACCCACCATTAGACTACACCTTTATTGCAGCCTGAGAGTTAAACTGTGTCCAAACTCTTAACCCACTACAATAATGGAGGAGAACCATCATTGCCTTAATCCACTAAGGTCTGGGGAATGTGTTGCTGCAAGTAAATTAATATACCCTATTATTTCATAGTGAAGCTTCAGTCAGTATCTCTGTTCCTTATGTTCTGGTCCCCAGTCAGTGGGTATGCATGCGCTATATAGAAAAATCATATTACGCCCTAGTAAAATCATTCAAAACTCTGTTGGCTAGCATAAGCACTTCAATAGCAAATCCCTATGTCCAGAGATGCGCTCAACCCTGCACATGTGCACGTAAGGAAGCAATTAAGCTGCTCCGTTTGCGTCAAAGATAAAACATGATCTTTAAAAGATGCCAGCAGATCAATCCGGGTTCCATATTGAGATCTTCTCTCCGCCACGAAGGCAACAGCAATAGCTACGGCAGATGCCAACATCTCAAGGGTAAAAAGGTGTTGCTGCCAGTTTCTTGTTGTGAACCGAGGTAACACTGGCAGGGATGAGACTGCGTTCAGCTAAAAGCCAGGAAAGGAGAGTGCAGGGTCTTTGGGAGATGTTGATGAGTGGGAAAGGATTGCAAGTGGCAAAAATCGCCCTTCTGGTCATATTTACTTGGCTGGAAGTCAGTCACATGGTCATAGCACCTTGCAAAGGATGCTGGGAAATGTAGTCGCGTCAAGGAGGAAGAGACAGATGTTTGTCAACAGAATACTTACTGTTAACCATTGGGCTCACACTTTAGTTCTATTATGTGAAATTGAATTGAGCATTTACAATGCAGGGGTCTTTCTGCTAAGCAGCACAAACAAACAAGCTGGGGGAAAAACTCTGCCTCATGTGGAGACATCAGACATTGTACGTCCAGCAGGCAGAGCCTGAGTGTATGTGTAAAGTTGGTTTGGAAGTGAAATCTGAAGCTGTCAGCCACTGTCCCTCTGGGGAAAACAGCAGCTGTTACAGACTGTTCCACTCCTGGGTAGGACAGGACATGATACTTCTGCGGAAGTTTTATCCCAAAGCCAGGGGCCCACAAAACCGCTTATTTTTAAGGAGGTCTTTGTCGGAAATCATGAACATGACGAACCTCTCCATCCCCTGGTGAAGGTCTGTGACTTGGAGTTTCCAGGTGGCTGGTGTGGGGACCCATTAAGCCAGTGTTCCAAACCCCCAGCCGTCCCTGCTTAACAGGAATGGCAGTCCTCAAAGGTGTTTGCAGAGTTTTTGGCACGACTTAGGAAGCCAGGGTGTAACTGGAACAAGATGTTCAGAAAAATGACTTGACACTATAATCAAGTCAAAACAGAGTAAATAGAGTCAGAAGGATGTGTAACTCATGGCCCACAGAGTCCTTCTTGTCGAACACCTTGGGGATTTTGTAATGATGCGCACCTGTGTGAGAATGATGACTGCGGCACTTTTTGTCAGAGGAAGAACCTGGAACCATCACGAATGCTCATCAGCGGTAGGGCTAACCTATGGTCCTGCCGCACAATGGAATATTATGCAGCAGTGAGCAGGTATAAATGATAGCCTAGGTTTTAATGAGTGACTCGTTAGGGAAAGCCACAATCATATAGGAATGCATAAAGATGAGTGAGTTTTTAACAGAGTGCAAAAGTGTGCAACACATAACTGCATAATGCTTAGGGTGTGTGTGTGTGTGAGAGAGAGAGAGAGAGAGAGAGAGAGAGAGAGAGAGAGAGAGANGAGAGAGAGAGAGAGAGAGAGAGAGAGAGAGAGAGAGAGAGAGAGAGACAGACAGACAGACAGACAGAGACAGAGACAGAGACAGAGACAGAGATGGCTTGAGAATGAAAGGGATTCAAGCCTCCTGGCTCTGCTCACAGACACAAAACTAGAAACAAATAGACTGGATGTGTCCGAGCACTGGACAGTGTCGAGCAGTTACTCTGAGCCCCTCCCTGGGCCAAGCAGTTCTTGTGTTTTGTCTCATCCTATGTTCACATATCTGTGCTCCTTTTACAGACAAGTAGAGGCTCAGGGAGGCCAAGGATTCACTTAAGGCCACTCTCAGAAGAATGACAACTGTGGTCAACAGCCTATGAATACCTAGGTACAGGAGTCCAGGAAATGTGTCTTCACATTTGTCTGTCTGGAATGTGGCTTCATCTAAACCGTTGTCCCTGAAATATCCCCATTTCAGCCTGACAATACCTGTGTCCATTTTAATTTACTTTAGTTTGAAAATTTTTGCTCTAGGCTCGACCAGGTGGAGGGTATGTAAAACCATGCAGGGCCTTCCATGTTCTACTTGCTGAGGAGGCCCACTCCCATGAGCAGGTGGCTTGGTGCTTGCAGATGTGGTCAGCTTTGCAAATGTGGCAAGCATTAGCCTGTGGGCAGGACGTGCTATTACACAGTACTAATGAAATCTGAATCTAAAGCACTGGAATAAGCCATCCGAGGCAGTGAGGTTCCTGGTATTTTGTTGGCAGAACGGGCCCGGAAGACAGAACAATTTCTATCATCATGATGGATTGGGCTATTTTCATCTTGTACAAAGTTAGCAGCAGTTGAAAGGTTGGGCAAGATAGCTCTTGAGTAAATGAAAATTGTGTATGACGAGCTCATAAATTACGTAGTGAAGCAGCAGAAAAATCAGGGAGGACTCTCATTACTGTTGTCCCCAAACCAGTTTAGCTTAGAGCAAGAGCCCTGCTTTCCCTGCCTTGTAGGCATCTATACTGCACTGTTGTTGTTGTTGTTGTTGTTGTTGTTGTTTTTCCTGTGGAGGAAGACAGTGGTTGGGGGTTGGATTTTGGAACTGGACGTCGACAGCTTTGTTTAGTGACATTTCCATTCTTAGTGTTGTTGTGTGCATACATGCTTGTGCGTCTGTTTATGTGCATGTATTCACATGTGCAGAGGGCTCTGAGATTAGAAGCCATCCGCCTCACTGGCCTAGAGTTGACTTGCTAAGGAAGGCAGGAGGGCTGACCAGTGGACCCCAGGGAATCTGCCTATCTCTGCCTCCTCGTGCTGGAACTAAAAGCACGCACCACCATGCCCTGCTCCCCACCCCCATCTCCCTTTCGTTTTTTTTATGTGGGTTCTAGGGCGTGGAACTCTGGTTCTCATGCTTTCGAGGCAAGCATTTTATCAAGTGAGCCTCCAGTTCACGGTTATTATTCAACAGAGTACTTTCCCCTCTGTGATCACACCCACAGGACAGGTGTCTACATCTTCTGGTTATGTGTTTAGTCTTCTGGCTCTAGCATCGTCCTCTCTGCTCTCACCTGTATGCCAGCGTTCCCAGACTACAGCTCTTCACTCAGGCATTTGGAATAGGAGCTCAATTGCTGCCAGTCTGAAGGGCTGGCATGAACTCTACAGAAGATGCATTTGAGACGTTTAGAACATTCAGGCCATTGAGGCGTCTCTTTGCTAGGAGTTTAGACTCCTCCAAGGGAGGCCAGACAGGAGCAACACCCCTGGACTGACATGCATTTGCTCTCAGAACTAAGCAAGGCCCCTCTTCAGGAGTCTGCAGTTCTCACTGAGGTTTTTCTGCTTCTGTCTCCCCTCAAGCAGATGGATAGATTTGTCAGAATTTTGCCCAGACTTATTGATTCTTGGAAAGAACGGAAAATACCCCGGTTGCCGGGAACGCTGTTCTGTTGGGAACATCCCCTTCTCTGAGCAGTCATCCGTCCCCAGCGCAGTTCTTAGTGGGGGAACTCCACGTCCTTGACCCCAGTAGAAAGAGGGTCTGTCCATGGCGGGGATGCCACACTTCGGAGATCTGGTGCCCCTGGGAAATGCTGCTCTGTCTTAGACTTGCTTTGTTTGAGAACAGGGAAGAAGGAAAAGATGCCAAGGGCTGAGAGGTGCCCAGCAGGATGGGTGCTGGGTTTCAGGGCTTTGCAGCTTCTGCCATTTGGGCTGACAGATGTCTTGTGGACCAAGTCTGGAAAGAGGAATACGAGAGGACACAGGGGATGGGGAACCAAAATGAAATAAAACCAAAGCAACAATAAGTCACAAAGAGGCACGGTGTCCCGTCCTGCGTTTCTGCTACATCACATAAAGGATGAACGTTATTGATTCCCCCATACCTGAGATTTTTTTTTAAAGGGCCACAAGCAAAAATTCCACACCACAAAACATTATTTCATACATAAAATTAAAGGAATATATCCTATAACATCACCTTCAGACATAAGGCATACATGAAATATACATGGATTTCTCAAGTAGACTTGGGTTCCATCTCCAAGGTATCTCATTATATGTGTGCAAAGAGTCCCACCTCAGAGTGACAACCACAGAGGGGACCTGGCTGCAGAAGGCGCTTTTGTGAGAAGACCCCTGACTAACCCTTGGCTGCCTTTGACCCTCTGAGTTACCTTGTGGAATCCTATTGGGTTCAAGTCCCAGGTTTGCTATGTTTCTGTTTTCCTGTTGGGCTTGCTGCATTGTTTACAAGCAGCCTATGGGGCTAGAGAGATGACTCTGCTGTAAAGTGCTTGGTGTCTAAGCTTGAGGACCTGCATCCAGACTCTCAGGGCCCACTCACAAAACTAGACACGGCAGTGTGTGCTCACAACCCAGCACTGGGGTGGCAAAGCTGAGACTTTGAAAGCTTTCTGGCCAGCCAATCGAGCCAGTCATGAGCTCCAGGTTCAGTGATAAGCCCTGTGTCAAAAAATAACGTCATAAGCTATAGAGGGAGATACTCAGCCTCAACCTCAACCTCAACCTCAACCTCAACCTCAACCTCAACCTCAACCTCAACCTCTGGCCTCCACACGCATGTACCCACACTGACACCCACACTCTACACACACACACACACACACACACACACTCACGAAAAAGTAATTGAATAACACTTTGACCATTGCTCGGCTGGGCCCTCTCGTCTCACATCTTGTGCATGTGTAGATAAAAGCCATGTATGGGTGAGGAGATGAATTTGTGGGAACAAGAGAAAGGAAAGACATCAAGTCATGCCTGTTTTTAAATCAGTGTGCAAAGTCAAGGGTTTCATTTCATTTCACATACGTAGCTCTGACTGGCTTGTAACTCACTATGTAGCCCTGGCTGGCCTTGAACTAACAGAGCTCCTTCTGCTCTGCCTCTGTTTCCTGAGTGCTGGGACTGACATTGTGGGCCATCAAACCAAGCTTTTTTCTTTTTTAATTTATTTATTATTATTTTCTTTATTTATATTTCAAATGCTATCTCGAAAGTTCCCTATACCCCACCCCCACCCCTGCTCCCCTATCCACCCACTCCCACTACTTGGCCCTGGCCTTCCCCTGTGCTGGGTCATATAAAGTTTACAAGACCAAGGGACCTCTCTTCCCAATGATGGCTGATTAGACCATCTTCTGCTACATTTGCAGCTAGAGCTCAGGGGGTACTGGTTAGTTCATATTGCTGTTGCACCTACAGGGTTGCAGCCCCCTACAACTCCTTGGGTACTTTCTCTAGCTCCTCCATTGGGGGCCCTGTGTTCCATCCAATAGCTGACTGTGAGCATGCACTTCTGTGTTTTCCAGGCACTGGCATAGCCTCACAAGAGGCTGCTATATCAGGGTCCCTTCAGCAGAATCTTGCTGGCATGTGCATTAGTATCTGGGTTTGGTGGCTGATGATGGGATGGATTCCCGGATGAGGTAGTCTCTGGATAGTCCATCCTTTCATCTTAGCTCTAAATTTTGTCTCTGTACCTATATCCTTTCATGGGTATTTTGTTCCTTATTCTAAGGAGGAATGAAGTATCCACACGATGGCCATTCTTCTTGGTTTTCTTGTGTTTGCAAAATGTATCTTGGGTATTCTAAGTTTCTGGGCTAATATCCACTTATCAGTGAGTGCATATCTAGTGCCTTCTTTTGTGATTGGGTTACCTCACTAAGGATGATATCCTCCAGATACATCCATTTGCCCAAGAACTTCATAAATTCATTGTTTGTAATAGCTGACTAGTACTGCATTGGATAAATATACCACAGTTTCTGTATCCACTCCTCTATTGAGGGACATCTGGGTTCTTTCCAGCTTCTGGCTATTATAAATAGGGCAGCTATGAACATAGTGGAGCATGTGTCCTTATTACCAGTTGGAAGATCTTCTGGGTATATGCCCAGAAGAGGTATTGCTGGGTCCTCCAGTAGTACTATGTCCAATTTTCTGAGGAACCGCCAGACTGATTTCCAGAGTGGTTGTACAAGCTTGCAATCCCACCAGCAATGGAGGAGTGCTCCTCTTTCTCCACAACCTGGCCAGCATCTGCTGTCACCTGAATTTTTAATCTTAGCCATTCTGACTGGTGTGAGATGGAATCTCAGGGTTGTTTTGATTTGCATTTCCCTGATGACTAAAGGATGTTGAACATTTTTTTCAGCAAACCAAGCTTTTATGCATACTTTTTTTTAAAAAAAAAATAAAAACCTAGAATGAAATAGAACAAAACTCAGCATTCCTTGGGTCCAGAGCAAAACTCAAACTGGAGGGTGCATGAGAGTCTGCAAACCTTATTCAAGTGCAGATTCTGGTGAGTCCAGGGCCTGGAAGTCTGTGAGTCTACAAGGCTCCTGGGTGCTGTTGCTGCTGTAGGTTAGAGGTTTGCTTGAGCCCAGAGGCCTTGAACAATTCGGTCACTGTACCTTGGACTTGGCTCCTTGGGGAGAATCTCCCCCTGTTTTAAGGTTGAGAACCACTGTCCAACAGCCTCATCAAGGCCAGAGCTGCTGGAGTTTGAAAGGAGCTTCTCAGATGGAGCGTCACCATGCTGCAGGAAAGTGACGGGGAGTGTGAGAAGAGTCACCTTCGTGTGGCGTTGGCAGAAGGATCTCCAGCGTTTCTTGGAGGGCCCATGGCATCTTGTCATGGCCTCTTTGGAGATACTGGGTTGGGTCACCCTGAAGCTTCAGAGAGTCTCTGATAGTTCAAATCCCGGGCTTCTGAGGTCAGCAAGACCTTGAGTAAGGACAGAGTAAGTCACCAGGTCCTCACTGTGCCTTCTCCATAGCCCTCGTTCTTTCTTACAGGGGATCCTGAGAGATGGTTTTAGATTTAAAGACCTCCCTGCACTGAGCGTTTAGTTCCGTTGGTAGGACGTCGGCTGAGTGTGCTGTACGAAGCCCAGAGTTCTCCCTCTATCACCGCATAAACCAGGCGTCGTGTTGCGTGCTTTTAATCCCAGGACCTGGGGGGAGGAAACAGAAGGAGCAGAATCTTAAGGCCATCCTTGGCTATAGACTGGGTTTGAGGACAGCCTGGGCTACACGAGACCCTGCCACTCAGATAATGGCTTCTCTTTTTTGTTCCTCAAAATGACATACTGTTGTAGGTCAAATGGGTAGCAAGGTAATTATCTGGTAGAAGAGGAAATCACAGCTAACTCCAAACTCTAACATAATGTGGTTCAAATAGGGGAAGGAAATAATGACAATAGGGAAAATTCAACCTATTTGGCTGGATGGGGGTCAGTTTGTAGTCATGAAATTTATACCTAACTTCTTTGGTGTCACCCATAACTAGATTTTTCAAATAGTCTAGCACTTGTTTTGTAAAATGTCATTTAAAATTCATGATGATGATGATGATGATGATGATGATGATGACGATGATGATTGTATGCAGCTGTATATACGTGCTACATCCTGCATGTGGCAGTCAGAGGACAACTTGGTGGAGTCACTTCTCTCCTTCTCCCTTCACAAGGGTTCTGATGATCAGATTCAGGCCCCGGGGCTTTCATGGCAGATACCTTCATCCTTAGAGCCATCTTATGAGCTCAAAACTCCCATTGCTATCCTACCAGTTTCCAGAATAAACACGAGTGTTGCAATATCTTTGATTTGCTGGCTGGGTCTAATGCTATTTCTCTGGAAGCCATACATTCGTATTCCCTTTTCAACCACGTCCCTGGGCCCCATAAGTCATTCTGATTTGGATTGATAAAAACCTGACTTGGTTGATAAAAGGCTGCTATTCCAGGAATTATCATTGCATTTTATTTAATAAGGGACAGATTTATAGCTCCTGAAAGATTTTCACGTTGAGTCCTCCTGGCTCCTGCAATGTGACACTGGCCAGCCCATGTGATGCATGTAAAAAGCATACACCTTCCTTCTCTCAGCAGGTAGCTGGTCATCATCGGCTGCTGTCCCTGGGAAGGAAAGGGCAAGAGGTGCTTAGCAAGGCTAGAGTGGTATGCTGTATGTTGGGTCATGATCAAACCCCCATAAGTGGGCAGAGGAAGGAGAAAGCCATCTTGTTGTAAATGTTTCACAGTCACGTGGTCATATAGCTCATCCGTTCATCCCTTGTTTTTGAGATTCATGTGCAGTTAAGCTCCTGTAGCTGTAAATAGAAGTGTAGACACGCCTGTGTATTTCTTTCTTAATGACTGGTTGCACATACCCAATAATTAGGGGAACTTTTCCTAGCCATCATCTCAGGCAGCTGGCATCTGTGCAGTCAGACTCTTGTTTTTGCTCTTCTGCATATTCACTGTCTTTGGGAGACACCGGTTCCCTAGAATGGACTCTTAATGCTTTGGGAGATTCCACTGGCTTAGGTTAGGGGGTTCTAACCTTTGATGACCCATGGCCACACCTCTAGTCAGAGGTGGGTAAAATGGGAGCCACATCCAGGTAGTGTTCTGCATCATTGAAATAAGGTCAGTGCTATGAAGCATCTGATACAGAGCAAGTGCTAGGGGACTGGTGTCCATCTGTCACACAACAATGTCACTCAAGTGTGTGTGCCTTTAGAGTTCTTCTGTTTGGAATCTATCCACCCTAGAATTTTGTGTAGGCATCTGCTCTGCCTCCTTTCTGGAGAAACTTCCCAGTGGAGATGAGAGTCTTCCCTTGCTGATCCAGCTCTATTCGCATCAAACCCTTCATCCCGAGCCTGGCCTGGTCCCCTCTATGTGTATCTAGATTAAGCTTGCTTTCTCTACCCAAACTGAGAGCTGTCTGGCAGCAGTTTAAGTAAACTTTAAGTGCCCTGCATCCTGCTATGTCTTCAGCATCTTTCATATCTCCTGTGTTGAAGCTTGTATTTGATGTAAAGATTCCCAATGAATAAGTCAGTTGCTTGGACCATGGAAGTGAGATATACAGCTTTGGATGTCACAGCTGTCATTTCAAGATCTACTTGATTTTAAGAACATTTCAACCCCCCCAAACAGCAACAGTGATGTCTTTAGCATACAATAGATTGAGCATCTTGCTGGGTTTCTTCCTCAGCTAATTTGCAGAAAGAGCACAATGGCAAGAGAGCCATGCTTTAGAAGTGTGAATGGGACGTGTGCAGGTATGCTCAGAGCAGCTATGCTTTATGGCTGCATCAGTTTGACTCCAGAAAGGAAAGAAAGACAAAGCATCCCTTTGTGTGTTGCCTGAAAAGCTCTGTCATACTTAACCCCTGCCCTGCCTCCCTCCTCACTGTTCACCTTCTGGTATCTCCCCCTCCCCC
>NC_034590.1:45003771-45011398 GCF_900095145.1 Mus pahari | reverse complement strand
CCTCCTCCTCCTCCTCCTCCTCTTCTTCTTCTTCTTCTTCTTCTTCTTCTTCTTCTTCTTCTTCTTCTTCTTCTTCTTCTTCTTCTTCTTCTTCTTCTATATATTTTTAAAAATATTGTCAGAACTTTCTTTAAGACCCTTGGTCCTAGGGTGTATGGATCTGGCTTGAAAGGGTGGGGGTGCACATTTGGGTAGAGGGTGGAGACCGGTGATGGGTTGATGTAGGGACTCATCTGATTCTTCACCTCCCTGCACATAATAGCAGTTTTCTTTGTCTGCACGGGTGACCCAAGAGTGTTTTTCATAGGATCTCCAAGTCCCCATTGAGATAAGGCAGCTAAGAACTTAATGTCATGTCTCCTCATCAGAGACATGGAACAGAGAGGAGCAACAGATGACTCCTTTCATGTTCCTGAATGATTCCTCTAGGCATTCTTGTTCATTGCACATGTGGTTTGTGTCCCTCTGGGATGAATGCACAAACGATGTCACCACATTCCCCAATATGGAACATCCTCCTAAATTTAATCTAAAGGATCACAAAGTGGTATTTTTACGTTTGTAGGTCTTGGGTGCAGTATTAAATCTTGCCCCTTTGACTAAGTGAGGAAGGGCCAATTTGTGGAGCACATTTCAAGCCAATTAGCTTGAGTACATTCTATCCACAGAGGACTTGATGAATGCAGCTTTGAGTGGAGTTGAATTTAATCTTCCTTAAGTACATGCTGTAGTTGAAATTAAGTTAACAAGTGTTACCTGGTAAGGTAACACTATAATTACAGTTTGTTGGTAATGGATGAGAGATCATGTGCACTTTTCCCTCTCAGCCCTGGGATCCCATCTGGTCTGAACTTGTGCAGGCCCTGTGCGTGCGCCACAGTCTTTGTGAATTCATGTGTACATCAGTCCTGTTGTGCTTGGAAGACATAGTTTCTCTGATGTCTCCCATCCCCTCTGGCTCTTAGAATGTTCCTGCCTCCTCTTCCACGTAGCTCCCAAAACACTACAGGAAAGGGTTTGATGAAAACATCCCACTTAGGACTGAGTGTTTCAAAGTCTCTTACTTTTTGCTGTTGATGGACATCTATGCTGTTTCTAACCAGCTCAGAAATATTAATCCAGAATTGCTCTTGTCAAAAGGAAATGCAGGGACAAAGAGCGAGACATAGACTGAAAGAAAGGCCATCCAGAGACTGTTCCACCTAGGGATTCATCCCATCTGCAGACACCAAACCCAGACACTATTGTTGATGCTAAGAAGTGCTTACTGACAGGAACCCGGTATAGCTGTCCCTTGAGAGGCTGTGACAGAGCCTGACCAATACAGATGTGGATGCACACAGCCAATTATTGGACTAAGTGTGGGGACCCCAATGGAAGAGTTAGAGGAAGGACTGAAAGATCTGAAGGGGTTTGTAACCCCACAGGAAGAAAAAGAATATCAACCAACCAGGCCCTCCAAAGCTCCTGGGACTAAACCACCAACCAAAGAGTACACAAGGGAGGACCCATGCTCCAACTGCATATGGAGCAGAGGGTGGCCTTATCCAGCATCAATGAAAGGAGAGCCCATTGGTCCTGTGGAGGCTCCATGACCCAGCATAGGGGAATGCTAGGGTGTGAGGTGGGAGGGAGTAGGGGGGAACCCTCATAGAAGCAGGGGGAACAGGGGAGGTGACAGGGGGTTTAACTGGGAAGGGGGATAACATTTGAAATGTAAATAAATAAGGTAACCAATAGAAATTCTCAGCACTAAAAATAAGTGAGTAAATAAGTAAATACATACATAAATAAAGCAAGCAAGCAGCAATGGATATGGTTGAGCAAGTGTCTCTGCAGTTGGATGTAGGTCCTTTGGGTGTATGATATGCCCAAGAGTAGTATGGCTGGATTTTGAGCCAGATCTATTCCCAGTTTCCTGAGAAGCTGTTTTCCATACTGCCTGTACAAGACTCCCCACTCCCCAACTCAACATTCTCAGCAGCATGAGGTGTCATCTGCTTTATCGACTGTGGCCATTCTGTCTTGTATAAGATGAAATCTCAAAGAAGAATACAAACTTATAAGTCAGAGTGACACACGACGTCCAGACGGTGGCAGGTAGAGGAAGCTAGTCTCATCAATAGTACTTTGTGTATATATAGATTTTTTTTTATTTTTTTACAAACTGAGAGTTTTCTCTCTGAGCATCCAATTCAAACGGGAGCCTGAGGATGTTGCTGAGGTGGGGGAGTGGATTAATAAACACAGAGTCCTTGGTTGCAACCCAGTACCACATAAAACCAGATATGACATACACCTTGAACTTGCTATATAGCGAGTTCCCAACTAGCTTAAGGTACATGATATCCTATCTGGACTGTAGGATATCCTGCTTAAAACAACAATGGTAACAACAACAACAACAAATATAGATAAAATGGACCTTGAAATTTAGGAATTTCTCTGGTCATCACTAGTCTCAGATTCAGCAGTCCCAAGACGCTGAAGAATTTCAGGCTGACCTGTCAGACACATCTTGTGCCTGAGCCAAAGCAGGGTGCACCAGGTAGCTAGATCTTCAGGACCCCAGCACTTATGAACAATCTAGTCTGGTACTAGGACTTACTGCTTCAGGCTTGTTCTGTCCGGCCATATGCAGTAGACTTCCAGGGTCCCTGAGTCCCACCTGCACCATGGTCAGCCTGTTTCCAGATCAAGGCTTTCTACTTCCTCCGTCGGTGAGGATCTCAGCAAGGAGGCTGCATCTTGTTTGTCCCATGTTTGAGGATGGATTCAATTTTTCTCGCCCTCTATCACATGGAAGCTGGATTTTCTTCCAAAGACAATGGGCTTCTTAGACAGAAAGGTCTTTGTTTCCTGAGTGCAGAGCTCCAAATAGACTTAGGCTACACCCTTACATCACCCTAGACACACAGGAGAATTGGTGAGGGAAAATATTACAAAGGCCTGGTCTCATTCAGACCAAACTGTTGGGAGATTTTTTTTTTTTGGTCTCCCATGTTGATATAGCATGCTGCCTGAGATCAATGGCAAACACTCCCATATCTGGAAGCTATTTAGATAAGATAAAAATGTTTACAGGCAGGCTTTAGAGACAATTTAAAATCGAAATACAGTTTTGATTCACACAGGATCACACATTCACTGGTCCTTATCTTGCATGTGTCCAGCTATGCACTTACACAGAGGCAATAAAGGGGAACAGTTAACATTCCAGTAGCTTCACGTCCACTGGTGGAGACTTAAAAATGATCCAAATGTAACATTTGAAGCTATGGTTAGTGAGATAGACAATGAAAGAAGATGCCGAGAGAACAGTACCACTCTAAGAGTTGAGCAAAGATGGGATGGCAGGGAATTCTCCAAGGAATACCTGCACATGGAAACTGGGGAGATGGCTAGACATTCCCAGGAGGGTAACTAGACGGCTCTAGAAGGAGCGAGTGAACAGTCTGCAAACACTGGAGACAAGGAGGACTTGTTGTCATAAAAGACCCATTCTACTTAAATCAGGAACCAAATGGGAGAGTATTTGGAGATGAGGCCCAAGAGGCCATTATCCAAGTCATTTGTGACCCAATCCTGAGCTGCAGAAGAATTTCAGGGGAACGACAGGGGCAGAGCTGCAGCCCAGTGACCTCACTCTGTGCTGGGTCAGGGAGAGTTGGAGTCACAGAGGAATGAATAGAACAGACAGCTACTTGGAAGCAGCTGGACTATCCCTGGTGAGAGGTGCTGTTGTAGATTAGGGTGGGGAGGAGTTGAGGAAGAGCTAGGAGTAAAATGAAGTCGAAAAAACAAAAATAAAAACAAAAAAACAAAATGGAATTGAGCCTGGGAGTGAGATGTGGAGCAAGTTGTGCTTTCCTGAGTGTCCAGTCAAGCCTTTCCTGGATGCTGAGTCATGGGCTAAATGCTGAGTCACGATTTCCTGACTGCTGAATCCTTCAGACTCCAATGAAATGGAAGCCTCAGGAAGCAGCAGAGCTGACATAGCTATGTGTGTGTGTGTGTGTGTGTGTGTGTGTCTGTGTGTGTGTACATGCATTTGTGTATCTGAGATGTAAGGATGTTACTTTAAGTAAAAGTGAGGAAATAGATTGTCTCTTTATTCTTTATATAGTCCTAAAATATTAATATCTGGTTGCATTTGAGAGGATTGGAGAGAAATTTCTTTAATCTTTTTTGAAAAACAGTTGTGTGAATATTTATCATGTATAATATGTTTTGATATATGTATGTATGCATGGCTCACTCAGCTAATATATGTGTCAACACACACACACACACACACACACACACATATGATAGTAAGAATACTCAAACATGATGCTGTACTACAGTTGGACAATAGGCATCTTACACCTACCCTGCTCTAACACACATTCTGTGTCCATCGACCAATACTACCCATGTGCTTTCCAGCAGGCACCTGTAACTACTCTTTTGTTTTCTGCATATATGAGGTCAAATTTTTTCAGTTTTGATATATGGGAAGGATCCCGGTTTCTGATTTACCCTGTCTCACCTAACATTAAGTCACCCAGGGTCATCTTTGACAAGAAGGAGATGGCTTTACCCTCTTTTATCCATAGTCTTTGTGTGTGTTTCTGGTGTGTTGGTTGTTTCTGTGTGTTTTCCCTGTATGGTCTCACTGCCCTGCAGGCAGGTATTCTTATCATCAGAGGGGAACTGAGACTCAGAAAACAAGGTAAAGGCTCTAGTCTAGACCATGCAAAGGCTCCAAATATATGGATTGTGGCCCCTTTTTGGTCAAAAACCATTTGTCTGCTGAGTACCCAGGTAAGCTGGCACATTTCTAGGTACCATGGTGCTCTCAGCTGAATCTGGTATGTGGGCAGGATGGAGGTGATGCTTGCCCTCCTCATACCTGCTTTTCACACTGGGCAAGCAGGGTAGAACCAGTTGAGCTGTACCAACTTGGAAAGTCGCATCCCTGCCATGGGGGATTGTCTAAGTTACTGTTCTATCTCTGTGAAAAGACACCATAACTAACGCAACTCTTATAAAGGGAAGGATTTAATTGAGGGCTTGCTTACAGTTTTGGGGTGGCGGAGGGGGAGGAGAAGCAGACAGGTATGGTTCTGTAGCAGTAACTTAGAGCTTTACATTCTGATCCACAGGGAGGAGAGAGAGAGAGAGAGAGAGAGAGAGAGAGAGAGAGAGAGAGAGAGAGAGATTGGGTCTAGGGTAGGCTTTTGAAACCCCAAAACTCATCCCCCAGTGACATACCTCTATAGATTAAAACGATTAATATTCTGTTTATATTAATTAGTGCTGGAAACAAATAAGGTGGCAATTACTCCTTAACTACCTTTCCCCCAAATAACCACATAGAGACCTTTGAATATTTCAAAGCCTTAGACCTTAGCTGGGCAGACTCTCAACTAGCTCATCTAAGATAACCTAACTACCTAGACCCATCCAGACACGTGGCTAGCTATACCTCCCAGGCCTGTGATCAGGTCTGTCTCCTCTCATGACTTCTGGTGAAAAAAACCTTTCTCCTTTTCCTTCTCAGAGTTCCTTTCTCCCTCTCATTTTCCACCTCCCTCCCAGCTAATTGGTCATCAGATTTGTTACTGAAGCTAATCAAAGAATGCCTTAGGTAGGTGAGGAAGGACAGAGACACAATTCATACAGCGTACCCCAATATTTTCCCCTTTAGTCCAATAAAGGCTCTTTCTCTTATACACCTCATCAAACAAGGTTACAACTGCTCTAAAAAAGCCACACTTCTCAACCTTCTCAAGCAGTTTCACTAACTGGGGACCAAGCACTCAAACCTATGACCTTATAGGGGCCATTCTCATTTAAACCATCACAAGGATTGAGGGCAAGTTATTTGTAGTTTCTACCAGTATTGTTGCAGGTTTTGATGGCTCAGACCTAAAGACGATCTATACCCTGTGGACAGAAGAGGCTCAGAACTTGCCATGCCCATCTGAAAAAAGACTTATCTCTCTGTAAGGTGATAAGGTGATTAGAGTACTCTCTCTCTCTCTCTCTCTCTCTCTCTCTCTCTCTCTCTCTCTCTCTCTCTCTCTCTCAACTGGAAAGTAGAATGTAGATTTATCTGGAGTCTGAACAGTCTTGAGCTTGCCCTTGAGCTCAAGCTGCCTGTATCCCAGGTGGCTTAGGAGCTGACTCCCTGAGTTAGTCTTGGCTTTGACTTTGGTCTTCTCCACTTTGATTCTTTCTTCCAGGCTGCTGATCTAAAACCCCCATTGAGGGAGGGCTGCATAGAGTCTAATGATGCCATTATTGTTGTAAAGGACCAGAGACCTTTACCACTGAGTTCTCTGGAGCTGAAGGGATTGTACCCATGAGTGGCTTTCAACCATTCTTTTTCAAAGATAACAAAGGACAGGATTTTGCAGCCACTTGTAGCTTCTGGCAGAATATGGTGGAACTGGTGCTCCAAGGGTGATTCTGAACACCTTGCAATCTCACCCGATAAAGTGTCTCCTGGAAAACGCCTCTTCTATCTTTATGTTTTTATTTTTTTTTATTTTTTTGTTTTTCGAGATAGGGTTTCTCTGTGTAGTCCCGGTTGTCCTGGAACTCACTCTGTAGACCAGGCTGGCCTCGAACTCAGAAATCTGCCTGCCTCTGCCTCCCGAGTGCTGGGATTAAAGCCGTGCACCACTATTGCCCGATCTTTATGTTTTCTTAGCCTGAGGAATCCATTTCCATCCTCTCCCCAGTTCCAACCTCAGAAATACTCTCAGGCATCAGAAAAGGGAGGTCCCTGGGGTCTCTTTCCTCGACTCTACCGTATTGTCTTTATTCAAGGCAGTTTCTTTCCAATATTCATGTAAGTGGCACACATGTAAAGACTGTAAAATCTGACTTTTCAAGACAGATCTGTCTGGCTCAGGCACTAGTTTGATGCTGTAAGATAGAAGAATGAGGATTAAGAAATTGTATATCCTGATGTTCCCGTTTTCATATGGGGAAATGGTGGCAAACAAGGGGGAGCTATGTGAGCCATGATCCCCCAGCTGATGTGTGACAGATCCAAGTTAGATCCTCCGAAGCCCATTATCTTCTCCATTCTCTCTGTTTTGTACCTTACTGTTGGCTGTAATCTTTCTAACTGCTGCCATCATTTGTAATGTAGGCTAAGCGTCCCTTCTCCCAAATGCTTAGGGCCAGGCATGCTTCCGATTTCAATTCCTTTTCAGAGTCTGAATATTTCCATTTGCATAATGAGATGTTTTGTGATTGTGACACACATCTAAGCATCAGGTTGATTCACTGGTCATGAATACCTTGTACCTGTAGCTTAACATAATAAATTATTTCTTAGTGTGACTGTGTGACCTGTCATGTAAGGTTGACTGTAGCACACTTTCCACCAGTGATACTATGTTTGCAATCAAAACATTTTGGAGTTTGGGATATTTTGCATTACATGTTTTTTTTTTTTTTTTTTTTTTTTTTTTTTTTGGTTTTTCGACACAGGGTTTCCTAGACTGTCCTAGAACTCACCTTGTAGGCCAGGTTATCAAGATATACAGTGGATGCCCCAAACTGTAGCTCATCCCGAACCCCGCATAGACATACTGGTACTTCAGCAGCCTATCTGATAAATGAGATG
>NC_034590.1:44983438-45003747 GCF_900095145.1 Mus pahari | reverse complement strand
AAAACATTTTGGAGTTTGGGATATTTTGCATTACATTTTTTTTTTTTTTTTTTTTTTTTTTTTGATTAGGGAAATTCAACTCATTCTTTAGCATCCCTCCCCCCTCCCCCCATCCTAAGAGAATATATCAAGATATACAGTGGATGCCCCAAACTGTAGCTCATCCCGAACCCCGCATAGACATACTGGTACTTCAGCAGCCTATCTGATAAATGAGATGACTGAGTGGCTGATGGGTGAGAAGCAGATACTGCCTGCATATGCTGGACAAAGGGCTCATTCGCATTCCAGATGAGACACAGCTGGGTGTCGTGAGATCTCACCCTGGCACTCAGAATGGCATGCAATTTAAAACTTGTAAATTATTAATTTCTGGAATTTTCCGCTTAATGTACTCAGAGCACAGTTGACTGAGCATAGCTAAAACTGTGGGAAATCAAACTGTAAGAGGGGATTATTGGGACTGTTTGCTATTGGCCAGAACCCAGCTCAGAAAGACTTGCAGCCTGACCCCGGATTCACTGGTAGGAGCCAACACTGCAGAGCAGACCACAGGGCCAGCCTGTGTTTTGTGCAGGTGCATGTGTGAATTCAACTGGACCCCGTGACTACATGTGACAAAGGCATTTTTGTTATTCCATGTTATAGAAACCAGCCCCAAGACCCTAAAGAGAAGAAGTTAACCTGTGTCACACATCATCTCAGAACAATGGGATCAGGACTTAGACCCATCGATGATATCACTGACCCTTGAAGGTGCTGACTCAGGAGAGCCGCTAGTCTAGAACCCCATCTGTTTTGAAGCAGAATTTGGCGTCTTAAATATGCCATAGTACATCTGGATTTCAGAAAAGCTGACCCACAGGACAAAGCAATTAAGACACTTGCTCGAATTTCCCGATCAGTCCAGCCAAACATAGGTGCAGCCTGCCCTGTACAGTAATCATTTCTGTGGATGGAGAGTCTACCGTCCTTCCCGTGTCTTCCCTGAAGCACGCTGTGCCATGCGATCCTGCCCTGCCCAGTAATTTAGAAGAATAGCAGTAATGACGACAACCTAAGGCAGCCAGATCCTCAGGGAGAGTCCTTGGGAGGCAAACTATAATTATCTCAATTAGCCTCTGAGGGGAACATCCTCTTACAACCCGTGTTCTGCCACAGAACAGAGTGTTAATAATGTCTCTTTCTGCTGAAGGCCTTGGCTTGCAGCACGGAGCCTCCTGGCTAGCTTCTTGTCTCTAGAACTTACTTAGCGAGTTCTATGTATCTCAGAGTGGTGGGGATGATATAGAAGGCGTCTAGGAACTTCTGGGAGTTTCCATGTTGGAGAAGGAAATGTTTAGACTTCCTGCCAAGTTACAGTCCCATTAAGAAGCAAATAGTCTTTGCATATTCTTATGCCCTCAATTAACAGTTAATTGCCCAAGTTGCGGCAAATTTCTAGCTATGTTTCTAGAGGGAGTTCTTATTATTCCCAGGGCTTGATGAGAACCTTGATGTTGGGGATGGGTAGGTAGGCTCAGCGGGAGGAGCTTTTCCACTCACAGGTCTCCTATAGGGCTCATTTCAAATTGACACACAGCAAATTACAAACCCCAAAAGCATGGGCTGAATTTAGGCTTTGTGGTGAAACAAATACGTGTTTAACTCTAGGGTTGGCACTTGTTGATTGTGTTGTTCTGCATGAATTACCTAACGATGGCCAAATCCACATGGCCCAAAGGACTTGCCAATGCTATGTTGAAAGACCTCACCACAGGTTAGCTGGCTTCTTCCTGAATTAGCTTGCCCCTTAGGGTGATCACAGGTCCCAGGTGTAGGTTTTGTTCAAGAAGGGGCAATGCTGTAAATTGTGTGTGTATGTAACAACAACTAATGAAAAAAGAGGCCATGAATTTGAGAGAGAGAATAGATGGGTATAAGGGAGAGTTTTGAAGGAAAGGGAAGAAATGATGTAATTATATCATAATCTCAAAAATAAAAAAAAGTGAAAAAACAAACCCAGAAACATAGCAAGCAGGACAGATTTTGTCCCAATTACTGTTTATGAGGAAGAAAGGCTCTAGCTTGAATTGCATTAGACTCTAAAATAGGTGACTGGGGATTATAAAGGGAGAAAATGGAGGAACAAAACAAGACTACTAAGGAGTTGGAAAGGAGAAAATGAAAAAGAGACTAAGTGCATGCACGTAGTCCCCATATTTAGGAGGAGAAGGAGGAAGAGAAAGGAGGAAGAGGAGGAGGAGGAGGAGGAGGAGGAGGAGGAGGAAGAGGAGGAGAACCTGTCTTGTGCTGGGGAAAGAGAGAGGATGGGTAAGAGGATGGAGAGGAGAGGTGATATACATCCATGCATGTTCTTCTATACATAAATGCACCCTGCTCAGCCTGTACAACATTATGTGTATGTCTGTGCTTTGGGGGCTGACCATTTGGTACTGGATAATCAGGTGGTATGCTCCTCCCTGAGGATGACTATTTCTCCCACTCTCAGCATCCCTTAGTGGCCTGTAGTTCTTTGTGTAGGGTTGGAGCCTCATGGGTATTCTCTTCCTCTACTTTAGCATGTCTATTGTTGTCCTCGTAGAGTCTATGTGTAGGCAGTCGTGTTGGTGACATCTTATGGGTGTAGTTTTTGATGTTTCTGGGAGACACAATCTCACAGCAGACTCCCTCTGGTTCTTAAAAATCCTTCTGCTCTCTCTTCTGAAATGTCCTGAGTCTAAGGAGCAGGAGTGTTTTGCAGTTGTTTCCTTTGGGACTGGGCTCCACAACTCTACTTTTGATTGGTTGTGTCTTCCTGTAATGGACTTCATCTGATGCAAAGATAATTTTCATTGTCGAGAGATAAGACTTACTAATGGGTATAATGTCCTACTTTTAACACATGCCAAACACTTCCACATTGTCAAAGGCTCGGCTCCCTGACCTATCAAACAGGGATGAGTGTTTTTCGCTTAGCTATGTATCATTCTGTGATTATGACTGTACTCATTGCAACATTGAGTGGCACCAGAAAATTCCAGTCTTGCATCATACAAGCCATACTTTTTAAAATGTGCAAATATTGGTGCTATATTGAGTGAAAAAAGCAAACAAATAAAACATTCCAAAATCTCAAATATAAAACTAACAGGAGACAGTTCTCCCAATTACCACTGATGGCAGAGGGACAAGAGAATCTCCAAAGAGTGAGCCACTTGTGCAAGGCAGAGCTGAGATTGGGCCCATGAGGGGCTTTGAATTCACATACAGGAATTCAAAGTAGGAGAGTATTCACAGTAGGAGAGTCGGAGTTGCATAGTTTTTCTTACTGGAGTAGAATACTTACCATGATGTAGGTCGCTGTAATATAGAGGGTGGTAAGGCTGCTGGGCAGGGCCTTAAGAGCAGTGCCAACCAGAAAGCAGGGACAAGATGTCTGGCTTAGTTACTATGGATAGAGTCAGACTAGAAGGCACAGTGGGAGATCTAGGCTAGAGGACAAAGTGGGAGAAATCCTAACATCTAGGCTATGCAAGAAAACCCAGGGGAAAAGATGACAATTCCCATACAATGGGAAAAGACCTGATCAGACTCTTACCACCTCAAGTAATACACATATGAAGATGTAGCAGTGAATTAGTTAAACTGCGTTGGCTCCTGGTGGGTCGTGGGCACACTGCACCCACCCAAGAGTTCTCTGGATTCACAAATGAAAGACACACACACACGCCAGCTAATTTTGATATACCTTGGCTAGCTCAATGGTTGGGCACGTCTAAACCTCCCCATGGCTAGCAAACACTCCACTCCAGTATTCCTGAGTTAACATCTTTTAAAATGTATATTTCATCTCTGCTACCCCAGACCTAATTGGGTAGTGGTCCCTAGGGCCATTTTCCTCAATTCTTCCATTTGAGTTTCATCCTCTGCTTCCCCATCATAGTAATTCTCTGTCTCTCCCCCAGTCCCTTGCCCGTACAGTCCAAAAGTCTTGCCTCTGTCTTCTTGTCCAGCCACTGGCTGTATGGCAATTCTTTATTACCAATTGAAGCCAGTTGGGTTCAGAGACCTTTAGGTCCAGAAGCATGGCTTTGGGAGCTGAATTAAGACAAAGCATTAGAACCAATTCCCAACACGAAGAGGTGCCAACAGTAACCAGATTAAGGTTAGAGAATGAGATATACCTTCTTATATTGAATCTTTATATCCATTAGAAAGGCATATAACATTAAATAAAATCAGGGTAATCCAGGACCATTATGCTCTGAGCACAGGCAATTCCTTACCTACGATGAGGTTGTTTTCGCCCAGTGAACTCATGCTAAATTCAAAATATAGCGTGTTGGAAATACCTTTAATCCCTTGACCTACATAACCACTGCGGCTTAGCCTAGCCACCCTAAGGGTTCTCAGAACCTCTCATTAGTGTACTGTTGAGTAAAATCACCTAGCACAAAGCCCATTTTATAATAAAATGTCTACATTTGATTTCATAAATTTTGCACTAAAAGTAAAAATCAGAATGGCTAAATCTACAATGCTAAACTCTCATAAATTAGAGTCTTAGGCAGAAATTGTTTATATAAACACACAGGGATTTTCTAGTTTAATTTAGTTGCTGTGATAAAATCCATTGTCAAAAAGCAACTTAGGAGAGTAATAGATTTAATCAGTTTACAATTCCAGGTTACAATCCATTATTGTGAGGAGGTCTAGGCCAGAACTTAAAACATCACATCCATAGTCCAGGACAAAGAGAGAATAAATGGATCCTTTCTTGCTTGCTTGCTCATTTACCTTTCTCTACTTTTAAAATTGTTCAGGACACAGCCTTGAATGGGGAATGGTGTCGCCCATAACGGGCTGTGTGTCAACAGTTAAGACAGCCTCCCACAGACATGTCCATAGGCTAGAGGTTTTCCTCTGTGGAGCTAAGCAGCGCAAGGAGAAACCAGCATACACCTGGACATCTGGACAAAGAGTTTCATGGTCATCATGATGGATGCTTGTGAGGGGCCAGGCCAGATCGTCAAAGGCAATGTATCCAGGTCTTAAGGACAGAGTGAAAACTCTCGGAAGCAAAACAACTCATATTTGTATACACTAACAATACACTAAAACAAACGAATAAATACTGGAGCAAGCAGAATAAGATGGCCATTCAGAGCAAAGAGGAGAGGGAAGAGAATTGGGGAATGAAGTTAAAAGAGAATAAATAGAAGAGAAGAGTGGAAAATAGCACGGTTACATTTTTTGTGCGGTGAGAGTGTAAGGATTTCCTGTCTCTCAGCACTTTAGGTTAAAATACTTGTATGAGAAAAGGTCACCGGCCTGAGTTGAGGGAGTCAAGGGAGCACCTCAGAGTCAAGGGAGCATCTCAGAGTCGAGGGAGTCCCCTTTGTCTGCTTGTCTACACAGTCACTTTCTTGAGGCCTGGCAGGATGCCACATATGCCTACTTATTTTTAATAAGTGAACTTTATTAATAATCTCATACAGTGCAGATGATGTTTTCAGAGCTCATTGCATGGTGTTGGCTCGGTAGGATGCTCTACCAGCTACGGAAATGAGTTGGCAGGAGTATTTTTAGAAAATGAGGAAAACTGAGGCTCAGACAGCTGAAGTGTCTGGGAAGCTGCAGCCCAGTGACTCAGACCTGGAAGTCCCCGTCCCATTCAGCGTCTCTGGTCCCTGGTTCCAGGGAGCACTGCTACAAGTGAGGTGTGAGCACTTCTCCGAGGGGTGAAATGTCACCGGCATTATGTCCCATGCACTTTTCTGTTTTCGCTGCTTTTGTTTTTGTTGTTGGGGAAATGTTACTTGTGTTAAATCCTAAGTCCGTGGTTAACTGACAACATGCTGTAGTGGTTTTAACATAATCATTAGCAACTATTTATCTCTGTATATATGTCCTTATGTATTTTTAATTTAAAAATAACTTGTGCTCCAAGGAAACTCCTTTGTTCTATCTTCTATCAGTATTCACCCATGAAGAGTTTTCAGAAGATTCTTCTAGATTGTTTTATTCCCCTTAAGAAACTGAAAGTTGAATTTCTTTCTGCAGTAAGGAGAAGAGAAGGTGACCACAACTGGGCTTGAATCCTGGTGATGGAAATTCTGGAAGATGGGTCCAGTTTAGCCAATTCAGAGCATGTGTCTCTTGTGGGTGGATAAGAGGATCAGAAATAGCTGACTCTACAAAGTGTTCCATGTTTAGACACAGCTGGACTCTCCAGGCCGGAAGTTGAAGTCCCTGGAGGGACAGTGCTCTCAATACTGGAGACATATGTGAAGTCTGAACAGTTGGGCAGCCTCTAAGTTTGCTTGAGAATTTTAGTCATAAGTTTGACATAGACTCATCAAAGAGAGATTCCTGGTTCTTCTCGATGGTTCCTGGGGGACTTCTCATGTGGGACTGGCAAGGTGAAGTGACTTTCTGGTGGTGGGACAATAGATCTGATCAGGTTGCCTGGTGTTGAAAGTAACGGAAACAGAATAAACTACCTGTTTGTAGTTGCCAAATAAGCATGCTGAACATCACCTGTTCCTGGTATTTTGATTTTTGTTGACTGCAGAGAGTATCCCCTAATGTGCAGGTCACTATGGTAACAGAAGATAAAGTCTGATTCAAATACCTTTTTCCAGTTCCAGTCCATAGATACCCCCAATCCTTATTCCTTTGGGGTCCTCCTGTCGCCACATGTTACTGCCTCTTGAACAATTTCTCTTTGGAAAATTCATCTCAGTGGTTGGCGTATCACTCAGCAGGTATGATGGGTGTGGCTCGTGACATTTGAGTGACTTGATGATTGGTGGCTATGATGAACAATCCTGGCTATCTACTTGACTAGATCTGGATCCAATTAAGGAGAACATCCAGACATGGGAAGACATACCCAAAATGGGAGCAGAACCCTTTAGTGCTAGCCCAGATACAAGCAGATCCAAGGGGAAAGCTTTTGCTTTTTGCCTGCTTGCTTTTATGGCTGGTTGGCAAGTCCATCTACTCTGCAGGGTCACATACCTATTGCCTCTGCTGCTGCTGTTCTCCATTAGCATCAGAACCCATCTCCTTTGGCTTTCCAACATGAACTGAAGACCCATGGCTCTCCAGGATCATCCAGATCTTTGCTGCCAGATTTGGACTGCGGAGGCACGCAACTTTGTGGGCTGACTGGTTCTTAGCCCTTCCAGTGAAAAGACAGCCATAGCTGCTTCATATCTTGCATGAAAATGTCCTTCTGCAGCATAGTGTCATGCGCAATGAGTAACTACAATGAAAATGTTAAGAAAACATGACTAAGAGTTTCAGTGTGGTAGCCATGGAATATCAAACCCTAAATATGGGGTTCTACTCCACTGTATTTTCACATGTCTATGAAACTCTGCCTCATCATGGCCCAGAGACATGTGACCTTTGGTCTCATCCTTCCAACTTCATTTCCTCATCAGCCGTTGGGCACAAAAAGCCAGGCTTCCAAGATGGCGGCGTAGATACAAGGAAGTAACAGGGATAGAGAGAGTTGGTGGCCTTATTTCCATTCCTGATGTTATGTTTTGTACCCTTTCCATTTTGTTTGCAGCTGGTGCCCCTGCTCCTGCTAGTCTGTCCCAGGGATAGTATCTGCACCTCTTCAAGTGACCATGAGCACAGGACTATGGAACAACAGGGCCTTGAGCCCAGTGACTTCAGTAGCCAACACCAGAAACTATTCCCACAGCTCCAAACATGGAACTTCAAACTTGGCCTTTCGGGGCAGAAGGCTGTTCCCACGTTTCCTGTGACAGATGTGACCCTAGCTTTGATCCCTCTTTCAAAAAAAAAAAAAAAAAAGAAAAAAGAAAGAAATTCCATGCTCCTTTCTTCAAGTCCTTTGTTCCCAGAGTAGCTCTGTGAGGAATCTGAAGAAAGGCTGTGGGAAGCAATTTGGATTTAATCCCTGGTGGGGGAAGCAGCTGCCCCTCCAGCTGGGCCCAGGTGGTGAGACCCAAGCTGTGGTGAGCCAGGCTGGGCTCCCTAAAGCCAGGCTCTGTGGGCCGCCATCCCTGCACAAGGCCTGGAACCTGTACTCTCTCAACTCCCCAGGAGACGGGGAGCAGGCTGGGTGGACCACCTCCCTTCTCGGGATGTTTGGCTTTTACTAATGCTGACCAGTTGGCTGGTACAGGGGACAGAGGTCTGAGGCAGCACACAGCACCACTTGGGTCCTCCCCTACAGGGCTACTCCTTGACCCAGTTGGGTGCTCTGGGTTGCAGTGGTGGCTCCCCACACCCCGCAGTTTGCATGAGTCACCAAGAGCCTCATTGCTGTATGTGTTACAAGCTTCTGTGTGGTGACTGTTCAGGTTGCTGATGGCCATACCTTGCATAGAGCCAAGTCTGGAAAGTTCCACAACCACTCCTGACAGAATGGCATTGAGAAACCACTCAGCCCTCTGAACTGTTTCCTCAAGTGGAAGAGCCAAGGGAGTCACTGGAAACAGGTGACATGGGACGTTGTACCAACAGGTACTTTATCCAGGCTATCCCTTGTTTTCAACACAGGGCAACTTTGAGCAGATCTATTGTTCCATATCCAGAAGCCAGTCCATACAGTCAGCTAGCTCCGCAGGGGAAGTCTTACAGAGGACCCAATTCTACACCAACCAGGAGAGAGAGAAAGAGAGAAAGAAAGAGAGAAAAAGAGAAAGAGAGAAAGAGAGAAAGAGAGAAAGAGAGAAAGAAAGAAAGAAAGAAAGAAAGAAAGAAAGAAGAGAGAGAAAGAGGGAGGGAGGGAGAGAGGAAGGGAGGGAGAGAGGGAGGGAGGGAGGGAGGGAGAGAGAGAAAGGAGGGAGGAAAATTAATTCAAATGTTTAACACACAGCTTCACATATAGTGGTCTCTCAAAAAATTTGTTTTCCTATGTCGCTTTCCTTCTAATTAGCTTGCATTCTTCTGTATTTCTACAGAAATGTGTCTCCATTTCAACATGATCAGTTGCAAGCTTTTGGACAAGATCCTTCAGTGAGCACAGGACCGAACATCTGTCAATCACACCTTCAGTCCAGCTGCTATGGCTCTGTAAGACAGATCCCTAAGTCCACTGTCTGAACTGAGATGTCCGGGTTCTGGGGTTCAGTCAGAGCAGGTGTGAATCCGAGGACGAGTGTGTCCTTGGCTGTTTCCTCGGCGTTGGCTCTCCTCATGGGTAGGCTCTTTACTACCATACAGATGCCCTGCAGAAGCTCCAGGGAAACGGACCTGGCAGGGGAGAGCCACGCTCTGGAGCGATCCAGATTGCTTCCCATGACAGTGCAGTCCATGACCCAATTGTGCATCCGCTGGCATTGATTTACATAGTCCAGCCTTCTGGCATTGTTACCTCCCTACCTCCCAAGCAAGGGGTTTTTCCCTCCCTTCTATATCCACTGTCACCTGTGCCCCTATGGAGCCTAAAGTGAGGGTGAGCTAGCACAAATAACATGCACAATGAGTCACTTGTAAGATGCTGCACTCACCTGACCGGACATACCAATTAGCAGATATAAAATACCCCATGAAGAACAACTGGAACGTTGTTGGGAGTGGGGGTGGGGGTGGAGGGCTATCCCAAAAGCTATTGCCTGTCCATGGGATATATTCTTCTGACTGGGCTGTCTTTCTGGCTTCAGTGGGAGAGTATGCACCTAGCACCGCAGAAACTTGGTATGTCAGGGTAGGGGGATACTCAGGGGTGTCCTCACCCACTCAGAGGAAAAGGGGAGGGGGACAGGGAATGCCTTGTGGGAGGGGATGAATGGGAGGTGGGCAGCAAGCAGGATGTAAAGCGAATAAAAAAATTCTCCAAGAACTTGGTAGACACTGCTGCACAGAGAAAGAAAAATCTTTTTTTTTTTTTTTTTAAAGATTTATTTATTTATTTATTATATGTAAGTACACTGTATCTGTCTTCAGACACTCCAGAAGAGGGCGTCAGATCTTGTTACGGATGGTTATGAGACACCATGTGGTTGCTGGGACTTGAACTCCGGACCTTCGGAAGAGCAGTCGGGTGCTCTTACCCACTGAGCCATCTCACCAGCCCCAAGAAAAATCTTTTTCTTCTGTGGTGTGAGGAATCTAACCCTGGGCCATGCACATGTTGGACAATTGCTTTCTACAGAGGTACACCTAGCCTACCTTCTCCTTTTTTGAACAAGGGTCCTGGCATGGTATCTTTGAAATGGGTCCTGGAAATGATATTGTTGACTACATAGGTTGAGTTTTGAACCCAAGAAGGGATGATCTGGCAAGCCCTTCTCCTCGAAAGCCCCACTCAGCCTTCTTGTGTCCTTGATTGTTCCATTGTCCACATATTGCTCCCTCCACTGCCTCACCAAAGAGACCCTGTGGCACTGCTTCTTGGACAAGGCCATGGGGTTGAACTAGCTTCTGAGAGCCAGGGGTAGGATTACCTCCACCAGCAAACATGAGCGTCTCTCTCCTTGGGAGATTCCTCATGAGGCGATGGCTCAATGAGGCTAGTACACAGGTTTTCTCACACCAGGCTTCCAAGTTAGCAGGCTTAGAGGTTCATTCTTTGCACCAAGATATGGTAGCTAATTGTGATTCACAACTTGGTTGGATTAAGACACACCAGGAAAGAGTGTCCAAGCCAGAGGGGGTGGAGGGCACCGAGGAAGGCCTTCTAGATACAACAGGGCTGATGCCCATATGAACTCAGAGAGACCACGGCAGCATGCCCAGGGCCTGCACAGATCTGTACCAGATGGAGAGGAAAGGGCACACATTGATCCCTAATCCAGAAGCCATGTCCAACTGATAACCACTCACAGATGGAAAAGTTCGTGTTCTCCAAGGGAGTCTCACTGAGGAAACAGACCCTAGGCCCAGCAGTAGACGGCCAAGAGAAACCCAACTCAGTGGCATCATTGGAGATTCTTTGTCTCATTGTTAAGTCAGAACTTTTTTTTTAATATTTATTTATTTATTTATTTATTATATATAAATACACTATAGCTGTCTTCAGACACACCAGAAGAAGGCATTAGATCTCATTACAGATGGTTGTGAGCCACCGTGTGGTTGCTGGGAATTGAACTCAGGACCTCTGGAAGAGCAGTCAGTGTTCTAACCATTGAGCAATCTCTCCAGCCCAGGACATTTTTTTTTTTTTTTTATGACTTACAGGTCCTTGCATGCATTTTACGGCTTCCAGTTTGGAGTTTTTATGGGATTCCTGTATGTGTGAATGTGTGTGTCTCTGCGTCTCTGTGTGTTTCTTGTGCTTTTCCTTTGGCTCTTTTTCTTGTGTGGTTGTTTTGTCATATTCCAACTGGTTTGTTTGTTTGTTTGTTTATTTACTTAATTTAATTACTATTCCTTGGATGCTTGTTTGTTTTCTAACACGAGGCAGAAAAGGTGTGCATCCAGATAAGAGGGGAGGTGGGAAGGAAGTGGGAGGTGTTAAGGGAGGGAATCCATAATCAGAATTTATTGTGTGAAAAATATATATTGTAAACAATTTAAAGACACACCCAGGGAATTAGTGAGACACCTGTGTGTGTGTGTGTGTGTGTGTGTGTGTTGGCAGAAATTAGCTAAGTGGAAAGGCTCATTTCTGAATGAGGGTGGCACTGTCCCACAGGCTGGGGTCTCAGATTGCATAGAGAAGAGGAAAAGAAGGGAGCCAGCTGAGCATCAACAGTCTACCTCTGAGATGTAAAGGGCAGCCTCTGACCTCTGACCTCTGACCTTTGTGCCTTCCTGCCATGGTGGCCTGCATTCTCAACTTGAGCCTTTCTTATGTATGTTGATCCTGTCACCTGTTCTGCCACAGTGATGCAAAAAGGACGAAATACTGGAGGACAACAGCTGGAGATGCTGTGGCCATGGTGGAGAGAGACCTGGGTTCAAATCCCAGCCCTACCACTTCTTATTAATAACTCTGTCTTCTAGGATGGAGAGTCAACCCTCACTAAGACTCATTTCTCAGCACTATCAAATATGGACCGACATTCATGAGGATGGCGTGAGGTTAGGAAGCGACTGGAGCCTACAGATCAGGCCCTGGCTTCTGAAAACGCGGTAAGATCAACATCCATAGGGAGTTCATTAGAAATGCGGATTCTCAAGCGATTTGTGTTCACGTTAATATCCGGAAAGGTGCTGGTCTACGGGATCTGTTTTCGAAGCATTAATTCACATTTTGGGACTCATTCCAGAGATTCATATTGAAAGACTTCTGAGCTCAGAATGGTGGAGCGTGCCTGGAATCCCCAGAGAGGCTGAGGTACCAGATCATGGGTTGGAGTTTCATGGCAGGTTCCAAACTAGCCTGGCTTATACAGGGAGACACTGTGACAAAAGGTAAAACCCAGCACAGAATAATAGGAAATATTGTCTCTTGCCCAGTGATGGATTTGAAGTGTTTCCTCAGGCTGCAAGCGAGTCTCACTCTTTGCCTGGGCTATTAGGGGTCTTCCCAGCCCCGTTCTTAAGTGGGACCCGCCCCTACTCCTGGCCTCTTTTGTACACACGTGGTTGGCTTTCCAGGCTGCTCACCTTAGCCGAAAAGCCATTTGGGGGTAAAACCAGTCCTAACGCAGGCAAACAATGGCTCTGAGTTTTCATGGAACGTAGGAGTCCATTTTTTAAATGCTGGGTATTTCTTTCAAACCTTCAAAGAGCGGCATTTTGGCTGGTGATTTCGCTTAGTTGATAGTTTACTTAGCATGCATGAAGCTCTGGGTTCAAACCCAGCACTGGATATCCCAGGTATAAAGGCACATGCTTGTCACCCAGCACTTGGGAGGCAGGAGTGAGAGGGTCAGACCTTCAAGGTCATCCTTAGGTACACAGACAGTTTGAGAGCAGCTTGTGAGATCTTTCTTTTTAAAAACCTCTCAGTTTCTCTCTCTCTCTCTCTCTCTCTCTCTCTCTCTCTCTCTCTGTTATGCATGTGTATTCTTGTTTGAATCTGTGTACATGTATGTTTACATATGTGTGGAGAGTTTGCATGGCATGTCAGGAGTCTTTTTCTATCGCCTCGTACCCGGTTCATCAAGGGAGGATTGAGCTCAGAGTTTGGCATTCTCTCCATTGAGCTCAAAGATGGATGACATAGCTAGTCTAGATATGAGGCCTGCCTAGGGGGGTCCTGATCTGCCTTTTGAGGCACTGGGATGCTAGGTGGCCCACATGCCCAGCCATTACACACGTGGCTTCTGAAGTCTGATCTTTATTATTGCTGGTTGTGTGGCAAAAACCCTAACCACTAAGCCACCTGTCCAGCTATCTCTTGCATCCTTTGTTTTCTTCCTAGTGTTTAGTGGGAGTCATGCCAGCCAGAGAGTCCTTGTACTTGACCTAGCGTTTTGGTGCTGGAGATCCTTCTAGAGCTTGGAACCAGTAAATACCAGTAAATAGTCAGGGAACTCATATTTTCAACCAGCCAGTCTTTGCCCATTGTTTCTATATCTTCATCTGTCTATTAATATTATTTAAATATTCAAATATTTATTAGTTGGGTATTATGTTCTGGACTAGTCTAAGGTTGTCACAGAATCACCTGGTGCAGAGAGCTCCCCAGCAGAAATAGAGTTTGTCCAACTAGGGCTGCATAGAATTTTTTTCCAACTAGGGCTCTAAGCACTCATGAGTTGATTGGCTCTCCCCTTTGGGCCTTCTTTTGAGCACTGGGACTCCCAGGTCACCCCAGAACCCACTTTGAGGGTGAAGGTGTAGCTCAGCGGTAGGACCATCCCTGTCTGAAAGCTCATTTCAAAGTGTCCAACAGAGAGGAGGTGTCCCATGAGCCTAGCAGCAATACAGTGGGAGGAGGGGAGGAAGAAGTGCCTGTATAGAAAAGCCGTGTGAAGAATTAGAGACAGAAAGCCACGTGACTGTGGCATTGGACTAACAGTCTAATTCCCGTATTAGTTACTTTCCTGTTGCTGTGATAAAGGCCTTGGTGAAGGTCAGCTTAGGAGAGAAATGCTTTATTTTGGCTTATGGTTCCAGAGGGGTAGAGTCTACCACGGCAGGGGAGCCAGGAGCAGAAAGCTTGGCTGATCATGTTTTCATCCACACACAGGAAGCAGCTGAGAGCGAGAACAGGAAGTGGGGTGGGGCTATCCAACTTTAAAGCCTGCCCCCCCAGTGAAGTTCTTCTTTCAGCCAGGATTTGGCTCCTAGTGATTCCAGACCCTCCCCAAAGAATACCCCCAACTAGGGATCAAGTGTTCAAATACATGGGGGCCATTTCTCATCTATCGTTTAAGCCGCTATGGCTGCTTAAAAGATAAGAAGAAACAAGTGGTTTAAACTCTGCAAAGGCCATCAAAGGCTAATTTCTCTTTCATAAAGAAATCTGAAGGCAAACATTCCATGCAATTAGGAGGCTGCTTTCTCCCTCTGCTTTGCCATGTCCGGCACATGATTTCCAGCCTCGGGCTCACAAGATAGCTGCTGGAGTCGTACCAGGTTGCTTCTCTTCCGGATAATAAAAGGGAAAAAGTAAACGGGGTGGTGGGTGGGTGGGTGAGTGGGTGGGGAGGGAATGGTTATTCCTTCTAGCTGAGTCAGCAGGTCTTGAAAGAACCTTGTGTGAGGCATCCCCAGTAACTACTGTTAACGTCCGCTTAGACTCAAGACACAAAAGGAGGTCTTCTAGCAGATCATATCCCAGCCTTGAAATCCAGGAGAATGGATGCTCCAGAGACTGCCATGGTACACTTGGAGGGACATCAAGTTCTCGGCATTGCCAGAGCCCAAGGTGCCAGGGGACATGTGGCAGGAGGAACTCAGTGCTGGCCTGAGAAACAGCAGCAGCAGCAGCAGCCTAGGGAAGGGTGGCCCCCTGCTGCTCGGGGCGGAAGTGGGGCGGTATGAACTGTGTCAGAGAGTCAGGTGCTGCGGATCTTCATTCTCTTGTGTCTCCTGCTTTCTCCGCTTTTCTCTCTTTTCTTCTCTGGTCTGCTTTCCTCTTCCACCCTTCCCTGCTCCACACCTTGCCCGGTGTGTGGGTTTGGGGTAAGGCAGAAGGAAAAGAGGAGGCCTTCCGGTGAGAGGTGAGCAGGAAACCGGGCTAGCCAGGGTGAGAGCGAGCTGGTGAATGACAGGGGAGATCACCTGGTTGGAGGAAAGAGACATCATGGCATACTGTGACAAGTACAAGCTGGAGATCGGTCTATTGGGAAGATTGTCTTAAGTTCCATCTTAATCTTACACGCTTGGCTTCATATATAATGTGAATAGGCATTATCATTAATAGTGAGCTCTGAGGAGTTGGTCCCTGGTGTGTCTCAGTGCGTCTATGTGAGATCCTGAAGATGCCCCTTCTTCATGTAAAGTTACAGTAGGCTGTAGGAGTCTGTGGTTTTCTTCCCCATGACAGAAGTCTACACAACCTGCCTGGCATCTTCTGTCACAGCATCCAGGAAATATTGACACAAATGGGCTGATTTCTAACTGTTTTTGCCTCTCTCTCTCTCCCCCTCCCCCTCTCTCCCTCTCCCTCTCTTTCTCTCTCCCTCTCTCCCCTAATCGCTCTATAACTCTATTGGCTATGTTTGTGTACACGAAACACCATGGGAAACCCAGTTGCCCTAAATGGGCTAGATGTATATATAGGGTGCTGGTGGATGGGTCAGCTGAGAGGGAGGCCGTGCTCAGAAACGCTTACCCATGTGAGGTGGGTGTGCTAATGGTGGGCTGGAGAAAGTATGGATAGGTTCAAGAGAAGTAACTGTGTTTGTGTGGTATGGCCTCTGACAGTGTCACTTTCCAGGGGAATTGAAGCAGATGTTTTTAGTACCATGCCTAGGTGTATATTTATGTATGTGTGTATATGCTTATGATGTGAATATATGTATATATATACATGTGTGTGTGTATGTGTGTGTGTGTGTGTGTGTGCCACAACTGGGAAGAAAGTTTGCTAGGTGAGTTTCATTCTCATCCTCATGACTGGTCACATAATAAAGTAGGGGCTTTCCTAAAACACATATGTTGTCAATATTTTCTGGTTTAGATGTTAAGTTGAAAGCAGAATTGTTACTCAAAGGGATTGAGGCCAGTGTTTTATTGAGGTCTTGGTTTCTACTATTTCTTTCTATGTATCTATCTATGTATCTATGTATCTATGTATCTATGTATCTATCTATGTATCTATCTATGTATCTATCTATGTATCTATCTATCTATCTATCTATCTATCTATCTATCTATCTATCTATCTATCATCTATCCATCTATCTATCATCTATCAATCTATCTATTATCTGTCTATCTATTATCTGTCTATCTATCTATCTATCTATCTATCTATCTATCTATCTATCTATCTATCTATCTATCTTCACTTGACCAGATGAGAGCTACATAAATTCTAAACTAGTGACAGCACTGCTTTGATGGGTAGATCCTGGTCATCTTTAAGTAATAACCTATTAGGAGGTCTTGGTGGCGATCATTCTCGGCCCTGGAAAGTGACTCTGATATTGAGGTTGTGATAATGTTCGAGCTTGTCTACTGCGTGGATGGATGTACAGTATCTGGTTGTATGTAAAGTAACCTTATGATCCCCTCTCGTTAACTGATGGTTTCTCATGGCCAAACTGGCCTTCCCATATCACTCTACCATCATTGGTTTACTCATTAATCAACCAACTAACCAACCCACCAACCAGCCAGGTGGTCATGCTTCACAGTGTCTTTGTTCATGTTGAGCTGTAGTTTGTACTGAGGCTGAGTGTCCAGTGCTAAGAAATGTAGCAAAGAGAGTTTTACATCCTGAGCTCTGGTGCCTAGCTGCTTCTTGTTCTGGGGTATATTTCTATCCTTACCTTGGCCATCCCCCATCTTTTCTTCCCTTGGATCAGTGCCACTTGATGGGTACAGATGGGTACATCTCCCCTGTTTGGACTCTGCTGATGTTGAAGAGAAGAACAGAGACAGAATCCCTGTCTCTGTGAAGCTTATGTTCTAGTCTAATACTTCCTAGCAGACAGAACTTTTTTTTTTTTAACTAATGATTTGTATGATGGTTCATGGTTACAGGGCAGTTGGCACAATAGAGTCCTCTCTCTAAAGGCCTGCATCCACCCCTACTCTCATTGCAAAGGTACAGCAAAAAATGTTTTCTGCTTCTCCCATGTCAGAGGGAGTGTCTGTTGTTTAGACAGTGGGTGTTAGATGGGCTCTTCCAGTGTTCCCCTCAAGCCTGCAGTGCACTAGAATGTTTGCCAGCCACTCTGGCATCCAGAATGCATTCGTGCGCTAAGGTGGCCATAACAAATCAATTCAGAGGTAGTGGCTTAAGGAACAGCAGTTTAGTTTCTTTCTGTCGTAGAGGCTGGGTGTCCTGGGCTGTGATATCATCAGGCTTGGTTTCCAATGAGGCTTTCCTGGTTTTGAAGATGGTCATCCTCTCCCCATGTCCTCTCCTCTGGTGCCTTTTCTCTTGTAAGCATCCCAGTCCCATGTTTATGACTCAGTTTCATCTTAATTACTTCCTTAAATGCCCTACCTATCACTGTCCTAGTTATGTTAGCAGTTAGGGTCTCAAAATATCAAGTTTGGGGGGAAACACAGCTCAGTTTACAGGGCAGTCTGACATGGTCTAGCACACCCCCCCACTCCAGTCCTGGATGCTGAAGTGAGCAAGGTAAGGTAATCTCCTGTGGGTATTTAGACAGGAGTGGTGATGGGAAGAGATGGTACTTCTAGGGCACTGAGTTTCCAGTGCCTATTCTATACGGTACGTGCCCATCTTTGGAAAAGGTGGCCTCTGGCCTTCCCTGCGGCGTGGTGGTCACAGTGTGGCTAAGCATCTCTCTGGCTGCTGTGTCATCCAATCATCCTCTCTGTGTTTCTCCTGCAGGCTCTGTAAACTTCCTAATACTTTTTAAAATACTAAATTAGCTAGTTACAATAAATAGTAATAATAATCTAATAAAAGTTAATAACAAATGATACTAAATTGAATAAATAACACCCTGTGGTGATTTGAATATGCTTGGACCAGGGAGTGGCACTATTAGGTGTTGCCTTGCTAGAGCAGGTGCTGGAGGAAGTCTGTCACTGTAGGATTGGGCCTTGGAACCCTTCTCCTAGCTTCTGTTGGATGGAGATGTAGAGCTCTCCGCTCCTACAGTGCCATGCCTGCCTGGATGCTGCCACGCTTCCTTTTATGATGATAATGGACCGAACTTCTTAACCTGTAAGCCAGCCCCAATTAAATGTTGTCCTTTATAAAAGTTGCTGTGGTTGTGGTGTCTCTTCACAGCAATGGAAACCCTAATTAAGACATACCCTTTTTCCTTTTTCTTTCTTCCAAAATGAACTGTGGTAAATTCTGTGGCCTACGGCAGGGCGAAGCTTTCTAAGTACAGCATTCCAAATCGTGTGTTCTGTGTTCCAAGAAAGGTGTCATTAAGGTGATCTTGTCATTGTGCAAATACCAGAAAGTACATTAATGTACACCCACATGGTAGATCCCTCTATGTTGCTGCTTTTGGGGCACAGCAGTGCAAGCCAAAACACACTGATGGGAGGAGGAATGCACTCCTGAGAAATGCACTCTATTGCTGGGATGGATGTGGACCCATCACTTCAGGCACAGAAGTGGAGATTACCATCTTAGGTCACGCCAAGGGAGGAGTGATAAGACCGAGGCTAGAATGAAAACAGCTTCCCAATGTGTGCTCTTCAGGGAATTAACCCTATAGGTTCTTTATTAGAGAGGGTTTCAGAGGGAAACAACATTGCAAAGTGTTACACACTCCATGAAATTCTCAAATCTTGGGTATTCATAGTGACTTTAGCAGGTTGACATGTCCCAAGAGGTGGCCAGTGAAGGAGCTTGCTAAGTAAACCTTTCTCAATTACATTTGGCCGTTGGCCCTTTGTGGCCCCTACAGCACCTGCTAGAATCAGGGGCAGCTCCTCTTTTTTTTGGGGGGGGGGAGGGGGCAGATACCTATCTGAGGTCATCTCAGAGCTGTCCACAATAAGGACAGAACGTGAAAGACTCCTCCTTGTGCAGTATTGTCTTTCTGCATCTTCCGGTACTTCTGATGAAGTAGAAGCCCCCGACTGTTCTCAGCAGCAGGAGGCAAGGCTGTTGTCTGTCTGCACCCCTGCTAGCCCCGTGCGACTGTTGCTGATATGAGCGGTGAGTCACGCAGAGCCACATTTGGTACAGAAGTATCAGACATGACTCACAGGCATATGGAAGCCTTACTCATCTCTACCTTTCTTTGGTCCCTAATCCTTTGTAATGCCTACTTTTATGACGTAACTGCAGGGGAATTAAGCTTGGGCAGCAAAATGATGTAATTAATTTAACTCAGTTTCAATTAAAGTCTTCCAGTAGTGTGACATCTGACTGTGTCTGTTTCACAAGGGTGAAGGCAGCAGGTGGCTAGGCATGTCCAGGCGTGCGTGTGTGTGTGTGTGTGTGTGTGTGTGTGTGTGTGTGTGTGTGTGCGCGCGCGCGCGCGCGCGCACAGGCTAACTCAGAGATTTATTTGGTTTTATTGCCAACATTAGTCTTGAATATCTTGGGCTTCCCTGAAACATAGACTTGGCCAGTATTTCCTTGTTTAGCTGTTAACTTGAGGCCAGGTTGTAGACTTCTGGCCACCAAGCTTCTCCGGATTCTGGAGTCTTCTGAATCTATGTCTACCTTTCCTTATTAGAACCACTCTCTTCAGAAATACATTCATTACTCACTCCAAATGAATCCCAAGTCCTACTTTGATGGGCAGCCACGAGAGTCACTGCCACCTGGTATTACATATAGTCAGCAAGTTAATCTAGTAGAGAGCTCTCTTTAGGACAATGCTTTGAGCTAAAGGACTGATGTACTTCACAGTAACCCTGCCTCTGTTACTGGGAAATTGTCATTTCCCAACAAAACCAAAACCATTTCTCTTACTTCTGGGTCCAGTAGGTTCATACTTTTTTTTTTAAAGGTTTATTTATTTTTTATTTATATGAGTACACTGTAGCTGTCTTCAGACACACATTAGAAGATTGCATTGGATCCCATTACAGATGGTTGTGAGTCACCATGTGGTTGCTGGGAATTGAACTCTGGACCTCTGGCAGAGCAATCAGTGCTCCTAATCGATAAGCCATCGCTCCAGTCCCTGTACTTTTTTTTTTTTTTTAATCGATCTACAATTATAAATCTTTCTGGAATAGGTAAGCATGTCCTTCTCCCATGGCATACATGGATCCGGTAGCCACATGATCAGATAAGCATGTCCTTCTCCCATGGCATACATGGATCCAGTAGTCACATGATCAGATAAGCATGTCCTTCTCCCATGGCATACATG
>NC_034590.1:44958986-44983051 GCF_900095145.1 Mus pahari | reverse complement strand
TCTCTCTCTCTCTCTCTCTCTCTCTGTGTGTGTGTGTGTGTGTGTGTGTGTGTGGTGTATGTGGTTGTGAGTGTGTGTATGTGTGTGGTGTATGTGGTTGTGTGTGAGTGTGTGGGTGGTGGGTGTGTATGTGTATATATGTTACAGAATGATTATAAAAGGGTTTAAAAGGCCACAGTGTTTACAGAGGCCTTATTGGAGGCAGAGGTAGAGACCAGTTGGAGAACTGTTGAAGGCCAACATAGTCATGGGCAAGCTGCATGGGCTGGCTGATTTCTGTCAGCTTGACACAAACCTAGGCATATCTGGGAAGAGGGAATCGTAATGAGGGATGATTGCCCCTATTAGTCTGGTCTGTTGGCAAGTCTATGGAGGCATTCTTTTTGATTAATGATTAATGTGGAAGAACCCAGCTCACTACGGGCAGTGCTATTCCTGGGCAGGTAGCCCTGGGTTTTATAAGAAAGGAGACTGAGCAAGCTATGGAGAGCAAGCCAGTAAGCAGCACCCCTCCATGGCTTCTGCTCTAGTTCTTGCCATAAGTTCCTTCCATGGCTTCCCTCAACTATTGGAGTGTGACCTGGGATATTTAAACCAAATGAACCCTTTCCTTCCCAAGTCACATTTGGTCGTGGTCTTTATCATAGGAATAGAAGCCAAACTAAGACAGTGGAAAACTTGTTTGGATGAATGGATGGATTGACAGATGGATGGATTAGATGGATGAAAAGATTGACAGGTGGATTACATGGATAGACAGATATTTCAGTTGTCTCTGTCAAGCAGTAGTGATTGTGCTGTGTGATTGGATAGCAAACTGGTAGGGCCATGACAACCATGTTGAATGTCTTCTTCGTGGGGTCTATATCTTTTATTAGTTTGGTGTATTCTATACTTTCTCTGGCCTAATGTTTCTCATATCAGTTTAATATGCCCATGTATTCCTAATCTACTTTGATAAGTTTATAGTCAGTACCTTTAACTTGTATGAATATATTATTTATCATTCTGTGACTCATGGTTGGTGCTGGTCAGGTTGCAGTAACACACACATACACACACACACACACACACACACACACACACACACACACACACACACACTCATACACACACTGCCTCTACCTACATCTGTGTTCTAAGAAGCAATTGCTGCATTGCAAATTGGAGTCACTTAGGCCCAGGCATAGCCTCAAAGCCACTGCTTATAGAACACAGTTTAGAGTAGGACATAGCCTCATCTCCACATTGTTCCCATGGCCTTTGTTGATCCTGGCCTTTTATCCATGTGCTCACTTAATAGCTCTAACTAGGACAATGTAGACCTCAGCCATCCCTGCTGAGTATCTCACGTGTTCCCAGCTGCCTCTGGGAAGCAGAAATGGCTAAAGCAACATGGAATTTCAACTAAGAGTCAGCCAGGGGAAGCCAGCCTTGCCTTTCCTGTTGGCTGGAATGTTCTCAGCTTACACAGGGAGCTCTGAGGAGAGTGTTGAGCAATTGTTCCCAAGAGGGCTCTGCTCAATGTCCTACCCATCCATCACCGTTAGCCACCAGGGCTTAGCAAGTCCTCTCTCAAAGATGCACTGCACTAGAGTGTCCCATTTGGCCCAAGCTGGGAAATGTTTGACAGGCATTTTCCCATTTTCTCTTCACTTCAACTCTTCCAGGAAGGACTCATTATCACTTCCTGTTTAAATATGGGACCATGGAGACTTATAGAGTGTTTATGATACCTCAGACTGCCATAAGAAAACACCGTAGACTGGCTGGTTTATAAACAATGGATCCGGATGCTGAGAGGTACAAGGTCAAGATGCAGGATGATTTCTGCCTGGTGAAAGCCATTTTCTAGTCCATAGGTGGAGCCTTCAGCTGTTCTCACCGAGTGGGAGGGGCAAGGCTCCGGGAGTGCCGCTTGGTATCATTCCTGGGACTCCAGTATCATAATCATCTCTTAAATGGTTCACTTGCCAACACCACCGCATTGGGAGTTAGATTTATAGCACATGAATTCAAATAAAGATGGAACACATAACAAAGGGGATACATACCTTGTCTGGGCTCATAAAAAGGGGAACAAAGGCTCACTCAGTAAACCATTTGTGGAGCATCTGCTCTGCCCTAGGTGCCATGTGACCTTCAACTATTGAGAGTTGATTATGCCCAGGTATGGGACTTCAGTGGGGGGATAGGAGAAACGAATCCAGAGCCAGGTGGGTTTTGCAGTTGGAAGTCTAGGCCAGTGTTCATGTGGAATGTGGGGTCCTAGCCAGACTATAAATTTATGGAAGGGATTTTAAAACTTTAAAAAAAGTTAAATGTACATATTTATTTGTTGTTTGTGCATGTGCTGAACCACCTAGCTGCCTGCCCTCCAAAACTGCACATTGTGCCTCTTTGCCCATGAAATAGGGATAATCTCTATCTCCGAATTTCATTGTTTTAAGAAAATGAACACATCATTATCACTTAATACCTATTTTCTTTCTTTCTTTCTCTCTCTCTCTCTCTCTTTCTTTCTTTCTCTCCTTCCTTCCTTCCTTCCTTCCTTCCTTCTTTCTTTTCTTCTTCTTCTTCTTCTTCTTCTTCTTCTTCTTCTTCTTCTTCTTCTTCTTCTTCTTCTTCTTCTTCTTCTTCTTCTTCTTCTTCTTCTTTTTGAGTCAGGGTTTCTCTGTATAGCCCTGTCTGTCCTGGAATTCACTCTGTAGACCAGGCTGGTCTCAAACTCAGAAATCTGTCTACCTTTGCCTCCCAAGTGCTGGGATTAATGACATGTGCCACCACTGCCTGGCTTAAGCTAAGTGCGGTGGCATAGACCTTTAACCCCAGCTCTTAGAAGGCAGAGGCATCCTGATTTAGAACTCAGAGGCATCTGAGTTCAAGGCCATCTTGATCACAAAGTTCCAGGATAGCCAGGGCTACACAGAGAAATCCAGTCTCAACAACAATAACAACAACAACTCCCCACAATCTAGTTCTTATCTACATCTCTCCAATTCTTCACATTGTCTGATATATGTTAGGTTCTTTAGTTCAAGAAAGCCCCCACCTTCTCAGACATTGTTTATATCTGATGCACTTATCTTTTTTTTTTTTTTTAGATACTTTCAATTTAAGAAATTTTAAATATATTCCTTTTCTATTTAAGTCAACTGGAGTCTTTTTCTGTGGGTTATAGATCTGGCACACTGGTTTCCATAAAGCCAGGAAGAGTGAGCTTTTTTGTACTCTAGAGAGTGAGTGTGAGAGAAAAAGCCCTGCAGTCAGACTGCCTATGATGGATCGAATCCCATTGCTAGCCAGCAAGGCTAGGGTCAGCTACTTAACCACATTGGAAATCGACTCCCCCAATTAGGAGACCACATAATGATAATAGTGTCTATTGCTTGAGTTATGAAGAAGGTGAACTGAGTTTGTGCATGAAAGGCCGAGAAAAACGTTCAGATGAAGTCTGAGCGTGGTGTAGCCTCTTCTTTGCGCAATTCCCCAAAACCTTATTCCCTAGGTCACTTGTTTCTTGGCAAAGTTGACCCAAACGAAGGTATTGCTTAGTGATCCATCTTCCACTGAAGGGAGACAGCAGCAACTGTAATCTTTGTGAATGGTGCTCAGAGTTCTTGTAAGGAAGGTAGTAGAGTCGTGTTGATAGATAAGTGCTTCCCAACCTGTGGGTCTTGACAATTTTGGCAAACCTCTACCTCCAAAAATATTTACAATACAAGTCATAACAGTAGAAAAATAACAGTTCTGAAATAGCAACAGAAATAATTCTATGGTGAGGGGCAGAGGGTCATCACATCATGAGGAACTGGATTAAAGGGTTGCAACAGTAGGAAGACTGAGAACCGCTTCTTGTAGATGATGTATGTAGGGACAACATCCCAGGTTCTGGGATTTAGCTCAGTTGTAGAGTGCTTGTCCAACATGGGTGATAATGCTGTCTTGCATCCCAACATGGAAAACAAAACCATAGTAAAAAACATTCTCCAAGTTTCTTATCAGTGTTCCCATGCACTTGGGCCAGAAACCAGCCTGTGTCACCCCTCCTTGCAATGACTGCTGGAGTGGCCCGTATCACTACTGATCTATACATGCAGAAATGGAGGCTCAGAAGTAATACCTTGCTCATGTTTATGCTGGGGTTAAAGCCTCAATCTAACTGCTTAGAAAGTCCCTCCCAGTAAGTCATATTGACTCCCCACACCCCACACCCCCCAGAAAGAGAAGGGTTTAGTGTGCTTGGCTAATTGCTCTCCAAACCATCTATTAAAAGCATCGATTTAGAAGGACAGGAAAACTGGGAGCCAACCAGCTGTTGCTATGCATGAAAGGATGAGAAAAGCATTCTTTAAGGAATGGTCTTCTTTAAGGAAGCCAAGAAGGGGTCATTCTCAGTAGAACACCCGACTGGGTTCATCAGCTGCAGCATCTCAAGATGAGCACTTCTGAAAATCATGCTGCACATTCGGAGGTGGGGCAGGGCGGGGCGACTAATGGTGCTGGGTCTTCAGAGCCCAGAGCGGAGTGACTGAGGCTTTTAGCACTTGCCCAGCTAGCTAGATTTTCAGGGCATTCACATCACTTGGATGGATCAGAAATGAGACAATTCTTTATACTTACTCTGTCTATGGTGGTTGATCTGAACTTGCACCCTGAAGATGAGTTATCTTTTGGATTTAATCTATTTTATGTCTTATAGGGGGAACTAGAAAATAGGAAACCACAGAAGTAATTTTCTTATAGAATATTATTTTATCCTTCTTTTATTTTATGATTTGGTAAGGGAAGGGGTGGCATTAGAGACGGGATCTTACTATGTAGCTCTGGCTGTACTGTAATTTACCATGTAGACCAGGCTGGCCTTGAACTCACAGAGATCCACCTGCCTCTGCCTCCTGAATGCTGGGAATAAAGGTGTGTGCCATTATGCCTTGTTTCCCTTCTTACTATAATTGCTAATCTTGTAATGTGGTGTCTAGCAGGCAGACATCTTCTGTACATGGTAGAGGCCTTCTCAGTCAACCCAGGTACCATGCTACGATGGTTTGGATGACAGCAGTCCCCATAAGCTAATACGTTTGACTACTTGGTCCCCAGTTGGTAGAACTGTTTGGAGAGGGTTATGAGGTATGACCTTGTTGGAGGTGTGCTACTAAGGATGGTTTTTGAAGTTTCAAAAGCTCACACTATCTCCAATGCCTCTCTCTGCCTTGAGGTTGTTCCCTCAAGATGTAAGATCTCAGCTATTGTTCCAGCACCATGCCTGCCTGCCTGCCTGCTGCCATACTCCCAACTATGATGATCATGGACCCTAACGTTCTGAAACTGCAAGACCGATAAGGTCTTTGTTCAATAAGTTACCTAGGTCATAGTGTCTTATCACAGCAACTTAAAAATAACCCAAGACACATAGCTTCACTTCCAGACTGCTTGAGGCTTCTTTTTATATAAGCAAAATTATTTTTCCTCAGTCATTTTTTCTATGGATACCCTAAACAGAAGTATAAAAACGTGCTGTCCCAAGTGATATAGGACTGCACACAGGAGCATGGCTACCACCTTCCTTCCCTTTGTTAAAAGCCAAAAACAAAATATTTAAAGATCTTAATTGGCTTTCCTTCCTGAGTCCAGAATCAGGTAGGCTTCAGTATCAGAATAGCTCCAATAGACTCAGGTTTGCAGTGTTGCTAGGAAGTAACTATGGGATCAAAATTGGAAATGGTGAAGAGATTGGTTCTAGATCAATGTTTGCCACTTTAGAACATGGGTTGAACAACTGGTCACCTGTGATTGATTGAAACTTGGATTCTGTGATTGGCTGGGACTCAGCTATTTGTTACAAATGTATATACTTGAGCCTCAGTTAGCTTGTTAACTAAATTAGATTATAGTTCATCTCTTAAGTCCTACTGTATGGAGGCCTCCTAGGATATACTTAGTTAATGTAACATCTCCCAACCTTTATGGTTCCTCCCCAGACCCTCTGCTCTTGTGGAATGTAATTGGGAAATCCTTGACATTCGCTAACACCCACTTCTTAAAACTTAATTTCACCCATGTTTAAAAATGGGAGAGGAAAACAACATTTGGTCTGAGCTGAGGCGATCTGAATGAAGGATTTAGTCAATAATTAAGCACTGACATGAACTCATTAACTGTGGTACACGTGCCACACTAACAAAAGATGGATCGGGAAGTAGAAAACGATGAGGAACTCAACTCAAAGTGGGTATAAAGGGATTCTTCATACTGTTATTGCACGTTTTCTTTAAATCCCAACCCTTTCGGCAACTTAAAGTTTATTCTTAAAAGGGCCTATTCCATTACATAATATTTTCTAGTATGAGAAAGGATTTTAAAAAGTTCAGCCTGGTCCTCTCTGGTCATACATGGAGCCGAGAGGGATTTAAGATACTGTGAGGAGAGTCTAGACATGAATTTATATAATCCATGTCTCACTTTACCAGCTTGAAGTCCAGAATAAGGTCTCATGTCCAGTAGGGTGGCTTGAGGATGCTATTTTTCCTTGCCTTTGGCCCTAGGCTGGTTCTCAAGACTCAAGGTGTGACCTGTGGTCTACAAGTCATAGTTGTGAGTCTGGGAGAGCTGGGCAGAAGTCACGTCCTCCATGGTGCCCGTTCAGCTTGTTGCCAGGCCTTGTACCTAACAGCTAGGACTCCTTTAAGCAACCATATCTCCAGATCATAATCACATGGCCAGGTGTCCCATGTGTCCTTAGGGTTGGGGAAGTGAAGCTAGCCAGTCAGATATCAGTAGGGCGCTTGTTATTGTGCTTTAGCCGGAAGCTGTAATTATCCTTGGTTCCGTCTTGGCCAAGAGTCAGAAATGCTGGAAGTTATTTGGGGCTCTAGTATCTTTCTGGTTTTTACCTATTATCATTTTAGCAGTGATGCTAGTAATTTTTGGACCTCATGTCTTAATTTTATTATCTCCCCCTCATTTACAGTTAATCGTCACTCACTCGGTCCTGATATAATCTAGCTACCCTGGGGTGGGTACTTTTGATGTTCCTCTAAGGTTCTTAAATGTCAAAGGGGGTGGGGAGAGAGAGAGAGAGAGAGAGAGAGAGAGAGAGAGAGATTCCCTTTGCTTCTGAATGTCACAGGCTGCTGAAGGGAAACAGCGAGAACAAATAGCTGAATTAAAAGGCGCGCTGATTTTTCTTTTCTTTTTTTTTTTCTTTTTTTGTCTTCCTGGCTTTATTTAGGTTTCCAGTCTGGGCCTCTCTTCACACTCTGGTCTCCCTCCCCAGGCTGGCATTGAAATGTCAAATGCAGCAGTTTGCAGCTGAAAGGGGGTCCCGGTGGGAACAGAATGCCCTTCTAACCCGTGGGCCTGGGCTGCTACTCCATCCAAGCGCCTGTCTTTGCTTTTCTCTTTCTTGTGGGCTGCCTTTCACCCACAGAGGTTGTTTGAGGTGGAGGATGGGGAGCAGGAGAAAGGCTTTGCACCTGGGAGCAAGAAGGAGGCGGTCCTCACACCCTTGGCTCCTTCTTAGCCTTTCTCCAGCCTCCAGTAGGAACTGAGAGAGGTGTTTCCCTGGGGTCTTTGTAGTCCCTCTCTCCCAACCCCAGAAACTCTGGATATTCAGAATGGCCTCAGTGTTTAGCCAGTCCCTGTCCCAACAGGGCTTCTCTATGCAGGCTGGTGTCAGTTAGGAGGAAGTAGAAGGACCCTGGGTTATTAGGAATGTGTAAGGTAGTGGGATATTTTGCAATACCCAGAGTTGCTAAGGGCGTGGAAAACAGATGTCTTCTTAAGTTTCTGTCTCTTTGATTAGATAGATTGACACCCTTAAAAAAAGTGCAATTGTCCCTAGCTAGGTGGCACATGCCTTTAATCCCAGTGCTAGGCAAGCGCTAGGCAATCCCAGTGCAGAGGCAAGAGGATCTCAGGGAGTTTGAAGCCAGCTCTGGTCTGTCTACATAATGAGTTCCAAGACAGCCAAGGCTGTGTAGAGACACCCTGTCTCAGGGGGAAAAGAAAAAGAAAAAAAAAAAGCCAAAAAGCAAAATGACCCCCAACGTGGAAATATCCAACACGGCAATCCTGCTTATATAGCTATTTCTTCCTAAGAAAATAATTGCTCAAGTGTGTGAAGAGTTCTGCCCAAGGCTGGTTGTCCCAGTTGATGTTTGCAATATGGCTTGATTACAAGTATCCCGGTTCTCACTGAAGGATTTAAACAGTACGATGGTGTACTGTCGGGCGCAGTAGTGTGTAGTCATTGAAAACTGTAATGTAAAGCTGGAGGAGGGTCAGTGGTGAAGAGCATTGGTTGTTCTACCACAGGACTTGGGTTCAATCCCAGAACCCGTGTGGTGGCTCACAACCATTTATAACTGTCACTCCAGGGGGACCTGCTCTCCTTTTTTGACCTTCGCAGGCACCAGCATGGGAGCGCTGTAGAGACAGAGATGCAGGCAAAATATCTGTATATCAACTGGGGCAAATAGCCCTGGGCAGAACTCTGCACACATGTGAGTAATTATTTTCTTAGGAAGAAATATCTGTACAAGTAGGATGGCTGTGTTGGACATTCCCACTTTTTCGGGGGGGGCGGGTGGTGTTGGTTTTTGTACATGTAACACAAAAAGTATTCTAAAAAGAAAAGGGTAATATGACATTGTATCTGTGAATGGGGGAAGATATGCACGCGCTAGCTATGGAAATACCAGGTTATAAAAGACGTCTTTCTTAAAATAGAAATTATATTTGAATAAAAAATGTCCATTGTGAGTCTGGGTGGTAGAATTCTGATTAATTGTGACTGACTGTAGGCTCCGATGCCAACAGCCAGCCTTTGAGGCTTGGTAGTCTACAGACTGGTCTTTCACAGCCAGAGAGAGAAAGTGGGAAAAGCCATGTCTCTCTGTGCTTCGTCTTCAGCTACGTGGAGGGTTGGTCGGGTCTGCCTGTCAGGTCCCTCAGCCGCCGCCGCCATCATGTTTCACCGTTCAGCATTCACGTTCACAGAACTGCGTGTGTACCTGTTGGTCAAGTTCTCCTTCCTGGGGAAGTGTTCCCTAGGGACCACGGGGTGGAATTATTAATCAAAGAAACTCTCCTAATCTCTTGCAAGACTCTTTGAAGCCATGACCAGGGCTCAGGATGAGTAAACATCTCCAACAGTCCCAAGAAGGTCTTCCAATCTGCCCTGATACTTCACCAGTACAGAACCAGCTCAATATGGGGTGACAGAGTTGGAGAGAAAGAGAGAGGGTGACTGTTTCCCTGGCAAAGAACAGTTTGGGGGACATAAAAGACATAGGATGTGGCTATAACCCCTCATTTGTTAGCAGAGGCCATGCTGTAACAGCTAGAAGGACCTTTGTGCTTCTGTGACTGGCCAGGAAACTAATCTATTTCCCGGGAACCAGAAACACCTTTTCCAAGAGTGAGATGTGGTTTGGAAGTTTGTTTCCAGTTTGTTTGTTTGTTTGTTTTTGTTGTTCTTTTTTCTTCTGATCCCTTATATTTCTTAGGTTTTTACAATATTTCATGGTTCAGGGAAGTACAGATGTTGAGAGCCCAGACTACAAAATATATAAACATGTGTAACAATACATAAACTTATTAATAATAAGCCTGTACATGGATTTGTATAAAAATACATTAACTTTATAGCACATCAACTTTTACATAGACTTGTCTGGTCTTATGCTTCATCTCTATAATGGGGACTGTTATACCAACCTCAAAGGGCTCCTTCTGACATGGTCCTGAGCCACCCTTTCAGCTCTTTGACATCTCTTCTCAGTGTGACACCAGAGAGAGATGCTCCAACAGCTTCACCCCTCTGGCTTGGGCGCTTTCTCTGTCTGATACAAAGTTTCCCTGCTGTTACCCTTTCTAGTGCGGTCTGTTGGTGCTTCTCCACGTCGTGGGATAGGCTCCTGCTTAGTTCTCTTCGTTGTATTCTTCCTGTATGGGTGAAAGCGTCCCTTCCTTCCTCCCCATTCCCTCCCTCCCTTTCTTCCTCCCTTCTCTCTCTTCTTCCCTCTCTCCCTCCCTCTCTCCCTCTCTCCCTCCCCTCCTCTCTAGAGATCTGAGCTTCCTAGACTCACTAAACTCAGCTTCCTGATGGCGTGGGAACTATGTAGCCAGGTGGCCATTGGTATTCTTTTTATGTTTCTCCATTGTAAGACTCCTGAATTCTGTGGGCTGCAGTTAGTCAATCCCATGCTTATAAATACTTCTGACTCCCCGTCTTCTGCTCTGGTGAACTCCCAGATTCGTGTTCCACAAAGTTGTTCAGGTGCAGAGTATTTTGAAGTCCCTGTTTGGGGTGAGAAATGGTATAAAATGTCAATGCAATTATTGTTCTTATATGAACTAGTGATAATTTATTTAGTGGAATATATATTGATATGTAACCAATATAAAAATCACCATCACAGATATATGTGTGCCCATAACCCCCCCCTGAAAACATAGACTTTCTTTTTTTTTCCAATTTTTTTATTTGGTATTTTCTTCATTTACATTTCAAATGCTATCCCAAAAGTCCTCTATACCCTGCCCCCCACCCAGCTCCCCTACCCACCCACTCCCACTTCTTGGCCCTGGTGTTCCCCTGTACTGGGGCATATAAAGTTTGCAAGACCAAGGGGCCTCTCTTCCCAATGATGGCTGACTAGGCCATCTTCTGCTNCATATGCAGCTAGAGACACNAGCTCNGGGGGTANNGGTTAGTTCATATTGTTGTTCCACCTATAGGGTTGCAGACCCCTTCAGCTCCTTGGGTACTTTCTCTAGCTCCTCCATTGGGGGCCCTGTGTTCTATCCAATAGCTGACTGTGAGCATCCACTCTGTGTTTGCCAGGCACTGGCATAGCCTCAAAATAGACTTTCTTAAATCCAGTTTTTCAAGTAATCCCAACTATTGTTTCTCTGATATTTTATTTACTTGAGACAGGGTCTCACTATATAGCTCTAACTGTCCTGGAAATCACTATGTAGACCAGCCTGGCTCGGAGCACACAGAGATCCACCTGCCTCTGCCTTCCGAGTGCTAGAACTAAAGGCAGGTACCACCGTACCAAGCATTCTTCAATTTTTATTTTATTTCACTTATTCATTTACTTGATCTGTGATCACATAATCGTGTGATGACCAATGTGCAAACATGGAGGCTAGCTTAGATTGATAGATTGACAGCTCTCCATTCAGTAATTAATTCAATTTAGCAGCATAGCTGACTTGCTTAGTAAGGTTTTTGAGAAGTTATAAGGTGCTGGGACATCCTACAATGCTCGTTTGCATATTCCATTCATCCTTTGCAACTGCAGTATAATGGGATGGGTTTTTTAAAATCATTTTTATCATCTTATTATCGTACCTATGACAAAAGGAGGCTTACTGTTGAAGCGCCAGTGTTTCCAGAAGGTAAAATTATATCTTTCATGCTAATTACTATAAAGTAAACACAGACCAGAGATTTCACATGAATGCATTAATTAATGAGAGAACAGCTAGGATGCTGTAGTGCAAGGTTATAGCCCTGTCTAAAGAGCCCCAACGCCAGAGCGTGTGTAGGCCTTCAGACTCCACAGAGTAGCCAGCATGCCCTCTGCTCGTGACCAGTTGTGTCTCCATGACAAGAGGGGGAGGGGACTACATTACTCTAAGTTTTCTATAATATTGGGAATTGTAAAGTAGCTGAAGTCAATCCAAGGTGGTGACCCGGAGGGTGGACTAGCCAGTATATCCAGTCATCTTTTATGGTTCTTTTAAAGTCCTTCTGTTTTTTTTCATGGGATTAGAGACATGTTTAAGGTCCTATTGGCAGGACACAAACTCTAGCCATCTAGAACTGATGTCCCTAACTGCTGGGTGTTTAAGAGCTGTTCATTGAACATTACTCACTCTTTTCCAAGTTGTTGATTTCTTAATATCTTTTTTTCTTCCTTGCAAAAATGCCATGTTTGTTTTTGAGAAGTGAGGAGAACTTGAATGTGTGACTTTCTTAATAACTGTCACACTTATGCCTGAGATCTCACTTTGTCCCAAGCAGCAGCACTTGAGAGGTTACTAGTAGCCTTCATGATGCAGATGAACAGAGAGGGTTAGAGAAATTCAGGGTTCCAAGACTAGTCTAGTGAAGCTGTGATTGACACCCACATCCCTCCCATCTGAGGCTTAAAATTGTTCTGTGACAAACAGATCAGGATTTTAAGAGGAACTTTGTATCTTTCATCACCTCTGGAAATTGCATTCTTTGTGATTTTCTGGGTAATGCTGAGGCCCAGGAGACAGGGCTAAGAAGATAACACTCAACTAGAGTATCCCCAATCCTCTGAACCCCAAAGTTCATGAATATCAGTAGGCAGAGGCTCCTTCCAGTACGGACCTTTCCTGGCCCATCAGTGGGAATGAACTGGATGCTTGTGAAATGTATCCATCTGTGGACAGCACTGCAGACTCCCAGGAGCAGAAACAGGATAGGGCGCCTTGAATGCATATATTTTCGAGATTCATCAAAGTGATTCGGGGGAACTCTCTCCCAAGCACAAATCCCTGGGCTATGGATTTCGATAGGCCCGAATGAACATCCTGGTGACACAGTGTGATATTGGGCAAGTTAATTCAACTCTTGAAGACCTGCTTTCCTCATTTGAAAAATGAGGATAATTATAGCTGTGGGGAGCAAAGGAGCTAATCCATGGGAAGTGTCTGGCAACGGGCCTGGCACCGGCTGCGTTCCCAGTAAATGTCACCTATTCATATATTTCCCTGACTTTGAGATGGTCTTTATTTTCTTTCATATTAACATCTCTGAAATCAGCACGCTTCTTGAAATTGATGGCGTGTCATGGCCTCAATGGGAGCATTTATTTTTAGTTTTGATGTTCTGTAAAACAATAATGTTTCTGATAGCATATGGTGTCCAAGCTTGGCGAAACATGGGGGTACCTGAGTGTCCTTAGGTACGGAGTAGTCACCAGTAAGAGAACTGAAGTTCGGTGGGTCCCATGTCTGTCCACACTGTATCCCTCTTCCCAGTGGTCTCCCACTGCGGAAGCGAGTCAATGCACAGTGCATGCTGAAAGTCAGGATGGGCAGGTGTGTCTCATCCTGGTGGGACTCACCAAAACTCCAGGTGTATCTTCTCAATTGACCTTTCCTGGCCCAGCGCCCATCGGAACACTAACAGCGTGATCAGCTTGAGGGAGCCCTGATTATCTTGATGACTTCCTCTGCCCTCAGGTCTCCATTTCGCCCTGTTAACTATATTCTGAGTTACTTCACCCCAGTAGGTCCAATTTGGGGGCTTTTTGGTTTTGGCTTCCTTTTCGGAGGAAGCTTGGAAAAAGACGCCCAGGGTCCAGAAGGACCAAGCAACACTCTCCTACGAGGTTCATCGCAAATAGCAAGTCAGGAAGAAATCTCTTTCTCTCTCTCTGACCCCCCTGCCTTGTTCTTTTCCTGCTCAGCCAAATGATCAAAATGAGATTTGGCAGGCCAGATAGCCGTGGGGGAGGGTTTGCTTCTTGTGTTTAAGGTGAAGCTATAGGAAAGAATTGGCTTAATGAATGGTTTGTTTCCTTTGCAAAAGAACCATCTGGGTTTAGATTTCATATTTACTATTTAAAACCCTTTCAATTAGACCCTTGGGGTTTCCCAAGCCTGCCTTTGGGGGGGGGCTGGGGGGGCTCTCTCCAAGTCTCCTTTCTTGGTTCCCAAAGCCTGGGACAAATGTTTGTTTTTCTCACATATTCATCAAGGCTGGGGCTTCAGAAAGCACAGAGGCCTCTGTATTGACATGGGAAGCTGGAGCCTGCCTGGGGAGTGTTCAGCTGAGAACAGTGTTTGGCATGTTTGCTTCCTGCCCCATGCCACCATTCAGCACAGAGAGCATTAGGGTGGCGGGGGTGGGGTGGGGCGCTTGGCACGTTGGCAGAGGATCTCACTGGAAGCTCTCAAGTTTGAGAGGAGAAGGAGTTTTCTCATGGTTTCCCTCTCCGCCTCCCCCTCCCTCCGAGTGTATCAATCAGTTTCAGGGAAACACTAGTGAGAAAGGAGAGGGTTCTTCAGCAGGAAACGTAATTACAAAGGCCACCAGCTTGCTTTGTAGCCTTTGTTCTTGTTGGCGCCTTGGTCAGAACACTGGGGCTGTCCCATCAGCTCTGCTTGCCCAGACCTGTTATCCTGGGGTTCCAGGAGGACTGAAAGAGTGGACAGAGTCCTGTCTCTGGAATCTTTGGGGACCACCTCTATTTTCGGTGGCATGACAACGGCTTTCCTCAAGTCTGTAGATCTAGTGGTTAATGTGCCAAGAAAGTCTCCTCAGAACTGTAACCTTTAAGTGGGAGTGTCAGGGACTGCTGGGCACTTCCCTGGCACTCCTTAAATGTGACTCTCTGCTTACAAGTCCCCTGCCCTCCCTCCTTGGCAGGTAGAGTCAGTATCTAATAGCATTTCAGTGGTAAGTTTTGGAATGGTAGTTAAAGCAGGAGAAGGAGAAACACAACCAGACTAACCCCAGTTTGTTCAGACTAGCCGTGTGCCGGGGGTAGGGTGGAGTGCAGAAGCTGAAGGTTTGGTAGCTGGATGCTATTTTGTCTTCTGAACCCATGGGTGGAAAAGCTGGTCCTGCTTCCCAGAATATTGCTCAATGGAGCTGTAGGGGGTGGGGGTGGGGTGGCGGAGGGGCGAGGATAGAGGAGGTTTGCCAGAGGGAAGAGTTATAGCTGCCTTCGGGACAGCTGTGAGAAATGTTGATTGACAGGGCTCAGTGGAGGGGCCATATGTGGTTGGAACCCTGAAGTGGGGGCAGGTACAGTGTGGTTTGCAGACCGGACCTACCGTTGCTAGATAGATTGCGAGATTCTGTACTGGAAAGTGCTTGTTTGGTGTGAATTGAACAAAGTATGTCAAGCTGTAGTCAAGGCCAGTGGCTCCAAGGTAGGAAATGGTCTGGGTAAATATGTTGGCCCAACTGCAGGGTGCCATGCATGGCCTTGACCCTAATCCAGTGAACTGGATTTACAGAAGTATCAATGTACTGAGACAGCTTTGGGAGGCTGCAGAAGAGGGAATATAGAATTCGCAGAATGGAAATGAGTCTAGGTGCAAAAGCATCTAGATTTTTTTTTTTTAAAAAAATCTCTCTCTCTAACACATACACTCACACACACACTCTCACACACACTCACTCACACACACACACACACACCCGGATCTCCTCCATCATTTTACTAACAAACAGGTGGATTCCCAGAGTTGTTTTGAGACTGATCAGTGAGCAAATTAATTAAGCTCTTAAAAGGTGACGCAGAACCATCCACAGGCGTCTCTGGCCTTTGACAAGGGGCCCGCTGCTCTGGGTCTAATTGTCAGAATAATTACTTTTCCCCCTGCAAATTACCTGTGGCACATACAGCCCAGTGCTTTTGTGTGATTTTAATTATCTTCAGGGTCTGAGAGTGAGGGCTGTGTGGGATATGTTTTGATGAAATATTTAAGCTTGTGTAGGTGTTAAACTACCTATTAATCCTTCCTGGCTGGATTCATTCATTTGAAACAAATCGTGACAGTTGAATAGCTGCAGGGCACAGGGTTCCGGGAAAAGAATACTTATTTTCATGATAGGTGAATTTTGTCAGGGATAGTAACAAAGCACACCCAGTCATTCTCAAACTCTGCTTGCTTGCTGCTTGCAAGAAAGGCTTTTGTGGGCATTGCTGTAGGAATCAACATGAGGCAGACATTTCAAAATACAGGCCAAGGGGCAAAAATGGAACAGCTTAAGGAAGAAGAAAAATCTGTTAGGTGGAAATAGAATCAGTAGCATTAACAAAAAATTAAGCCACAGTGCTATTTTGTAAAGAATCCAGGGAGCAAGTCAGGATCTCTTTGATTTATCAAGCACTTCCTTCATTTTAGTGAATTGTTGGTGCACCTAATGTATTCCAAAGTATGATCTTGGTATGGGGATATGCAGTCAATGATCACCATGGAAACAGATCTATGTGTCTCATCTTACAAATGGCTCAGAAGCCAAAGTGTAATGAAAGGGGAATACAAATGGAGGGAGCTGGTCCAAATGGGGTGGCTTGATAAGTAGGCTGGGTGACATGTGTGTGTGTGTGTGTGTGTTTGCACACATGCGTGCTCACACACTCTCGAGCACCCATTGGATCACATAGCTATGATACTGGTAGCCATGGGGTAGAAAGGTGATTGGCATATGTGTCCATTGGCATTACTGATGGAGTGTCTGAAACAGCAGGAACCATCTCATCATTTATCAGCAAGGTTGGCTTTCCCTGAGGCTTCATTCTGTAGATGGTGGCTGTCTTCTCCCTGTGTTGTCCTTCTGTGTGTATCTGGGTCCTTATTTATGTAAAAATGCCAGTCATGTTGGGCTAGGATTTATGCTGGTGAATCCTACACATTCAGATGTGGGGCTTTGAACTCAGTTAAACTCAATTACCTCTCCAAAGGTTCCATCTTCAAGAGATATGGTGCATTTTTGGAATTCTAGGAGTGAGGGCTTTGTCATAGGCATGTGAGGGACACAATTTAAGTCTTGATTTTATTAAAGATAATTAAATACAGGTTTCGAGTCTCAGAATCGTGTGTTATACAGATAGGATGGCACACACCGAAATCCAAGCACTGGGAGCTTAGGTAGAAGGATAGTGAATTCGTGGTTTAAGTCACCAATTCCAGACCAACCGGGGCCACATAAGATTCTGATTCAAAAAACAAAACACAAAGGTAAACAAATCATAAGTAGATAATAAACTGATAATAAACATATGCTTGAACGAGTTTAAGGAAATTTCATCCTATTTACTAGTATTTCCTTAGTTTTTATATTATTCTCCATGTTTGGCAGTGCTGGGGGCTGCACCCAGGGCTCTGAGCATACCAGGGAAATACTCTGTTACTGAGCTACAGCATTGGCAATTTTTATGTTTGTTGCAAAGCTTGGCTTTTCTAGAGAAATGCCTTAGCGAAAAGGAGCCAGATGCACCCTGCCCCACCCAGGACTCTGGGAAGCACACACCTGGATACGTAGATGAAGAAGTGATGATGTTCTTCATCAGGCTTAAAGGGGCAGTGGTGGTGACTGCGGGCTATGAAAAGTGTTGCATACATCTAACTGTGCACCCTAAAACAGGTGATGTTATGACATGTGCATCTCACCTCAATAAAACAAACGACTGCAAAGCCTCAAAGGCAGCCACTGGCAGAACTCTGGATATGACCAGCATGAAGTCCACAACCCCGGTGTCTGGGAGAGCCCTGATAGTTCACAGAGGCAGGTAAGAGCACACTGCTTGGCACCAAAGCCCCAACGACTGAATGCATACATGGTCCAGCAGTCACAAGACTGTGGTTGCTAAATCATTCCATGTAAGCATCTAAACTCTTTGACAAACGCTGCTTAGTATAGTTTAAGATTGGTAAATTTTATTATGTTAACAGGAAATACAGCTTAAATGAGTGTCAGAGGCTGGCAGGGTGGCTCCGTGGGTAAGGACAGTTGCTGCCAAGACTGAAGAGTTCAGTACCAACTTGCTCCAGCAAGTTGTCATCTGTACACTGTGGCACCAACACACAGAGAAAGACACACACACACACACACACACACACACACACACACACACACACACTGTAAATAAGTGAATAAGCAAGACTTACGATAAAAAGTAGCAGCCAGATGGAAAGCAGTGGCCAGGATACCTGTCTTCTGGAGTGCTCATCTCACCGTCCACACCCTGGCCTTCAAGCCCCTGCTTACCCCCAAGCAAAGCAAACTAGCAATGACAAGAAACAAGACAAGCAAAACCCTCTGAGATTTAGCTGATTGTGGAGGCACACACCTAGAATGCTAGGACTTGAGAAGCCAAGACAGGAGAATTGCAAGACTGAGAGTCTTCTCTCCCACCTCTTCTCTCCTCTAGATCCACCCCTGCTTTGTCTCCCCTTACAAAAGAATGGGCCTCCCAGAGCCATCAACTGGACAACTAGACATGGCACAAGGTGCAATAAAACCAGGCGTAAACTCTCACACCAGGTGAGATAACCCAGAAGGAAGAAAAAGGTTCCAGGAGCTGGCAAAAGAGTCAGAGACAACCCTGCTCCTGCTATTAGGAGACTCCAAACCACCAGTTATAACATATGCAAAGGACTTAGTGCATATCCGTAAAAGCTCTGTGATCGTCATGTCTGTGACATCCCTGTGAGCCTCATGAGCCCTGCTTAGCTGATTCCATCCCTTGGCTCCCACAATTCCTCTGCCCCATCTTCTGAGTTGGGGGGGGGGTGCTCACTTGAATTAGTGAATGCAAACCCAAAGAAAGGGAGATTTGTTTGTTTGTTTGTTTTTTCCTTGAAAAGAAGGAGGAGGAAGAGGAAGGATAGAGGAGGAAGAGGAGGAGGAAGAGGAAGAAGAGGCAGAGGAAGAAGAGGAAAAGTCACTTCAAAGCAAAAGTACCCAGTGGAAAACGGGAAGGCACTTTCTATTGTCAAATTGAACATTTTTACATAAGAGATACTTTGTGAATGCCTAGAATATCATAGCGCCAGGCAGACACGAGTCCTGGATCTTATCAAAGGCCATTATAACCATTCAGAGGCAAGGAGACTGAGGCTTATATAAGCAATTAGGAACAAATTCTTGATTTGTGCCAGGGCCACTATACTTCTCTCATACACTCAGAAGCCCGAGAAAGCATATATTAATCAGCTGTTGTTTACAATGCAAGAAGTTGGAGGGTTTTTTTGTTTGGGGGCGGCAGGGGTGGTGGTGGGGAGTTGCAGCTTCTAACCAACCCATGCCAGAGAAGATTAAAGGATGGATGATCCCAAAGAAGTTGTTAATGGATTCTATATCTATTGTAGAAACTACACACGCTGGATTTTTTTGTTTTTTTGTTTTTTGTTTTAATGTAAAAGCAAAGAATGTTTTATTTATTCTGCAGAAGTCCATCATGGTAGATGGGGTCTATCATCTACCAAGATAGAGGTACCCCAGTGAGCTCACAGACCCAATTTAAAGCACATGAGGGGAATTCTGGGGAGGGGTAGGTGACCTTTATCTTAAATCTGTTGACTCTATCTCTAGAGATATTCCAGCACCACTGCTGGGGTGTGGGGAGCTGGAAACTATTGCTGAGGAGGTCTGGAAACTGCCCCTGCCTCAGGCCAGGTATTGGCAGTTTCTGACGGCAGAGCAGCCTGGGTTTTTTGGTTTTTTGTTTTTTTTTCCCCCAGTAACTGACTCACCTGGACTTGCCCAGTTCTTGAAAACAGAGATGTAGGCCTAGTCTCTTGACCTGCCAACTTGAAGCCTGTCTTGGAGTCGATCTGTCTCATTCCCGCTGTCTTAGGTCTTACTACTGTGAACAGACACCATGACCAAGGCAACTCTTATAAAGAACAACATTTAATTGGGACTGGCTTACAGGTTCAGAGGTTCAGTCCATTATCACCAAGGCAGGAACATGGCAGCATCCAGGCAGGCATGGTGCAGGAAGAGCTGAGAGTTCTACATCTTTATCTGGAGGCTGTTAGTAGGAGACTAACTTCCAGGCAGCTAGAATGAGGGTCTTAAGGCCCACGCCCAGAGTGACACGCCTACTCCAACAGGTCCACACCTCCTCATAGTGCCACTCTCTGGCCCAAGCATATACAAACCCATCGCACCCCCTTTCAGTAATGGGCCATCTCGAATTCTTGATATGTCTCTAAGGGCTGATATTGTTGTTTGAGAATCATCAATTGAACAGTGGAAATCCATTCCTTAACAAACATAATTAAAGCACTGGTTATGTAGGGACCGCAAGTCAAGACTAGCATCAGTAGGATGAGGGTTCTGGTCAGGGCAGAGACAAAGGTGGTCAAGCAAGGAGACTAGAGAAGAGGGACTCATACCAACCCTGAGACTGTCCTTTTCTTCTGTCTTGTAGTCTCTTTCTGACTATGGTCATGGATTCTTTGACCGCCCCTGAGTGGTCAACATAAAAACAGCACTCCTTACTTAAAGCTGCACAGAGTCCTCCCTGCAGGAGAAACAGCGAGTCTAGGCCTCTTCTGTTCTGTAAGACTACTTCTGCCAGGGAGGACAGGGAAACCTGCAGAGCCACGATGGACTTTTCCATCTCCTGGATATCTGCATCTATTGCCATCTGTAGGGCCTTGTAATTTTTATCCTGGAGTGTTCGGGCTGAGGCCCCTACACTAGCAGCTCCAGCTAGCCCTGTGTTAAGGAGAGAACATAGTAACATAACAGAAATGGTTAGCCCTTTAATCCGATTGTTTGGAGGTGTTAGCTGGTTGACAGTATCCTCCCCAGAGCAATAAGTCACTTTGGGTACAGCTGTAGTAGAACATAAAAATCCTCAGATGTATTTACAACCAAGCCATATATGCTTGGAGTAAGCTCTGAGGAGCAAGCCTATCAAGCATTTCTGGGGCAGCATGCATCCTGCAACAGTAGGGGTTACAGTGACGTTATAGAGGTAGGAATAGTCTGGGGGTACTTATGTACAACGCAGAGTCCATGTTCAATAACCAAGAGATCCGTGTTAAGTCCGGGGCGAGAGGAATTACGAACCAACAGTCCAACTGGCCTTCTTGCCAGCCACTGTGAACTTGATGACAAGGTTGTTGCATTGCCCCTGGAGGTATCCAGATGATAAGGGGGCTCCCAGTTTATCCGCTAGAGCAGCATTAACGTGGGACTGGTATCTCTACGTCCTGATCCCATCTATCTTAACAGCTGTCGGTGTGGTCAGGATCAAGGTGTGAGGTAATGTCCAGCTTTCCAGTGGAAGCTCCAGAGTCTTGAGGTAATGCCCAGATTTCATCATGGATGGGAGGAAACACTCCACTCTTTGGGTCAGGAGATCTCCAGTGAATCCTGGACAAGAGCGTGCAAATGTAAGGGCCCACGATTCGCGGAAGAACACCACCCCAGACTCAAATGGTATGTGAATGCAATGAGCGTTTTATTCTGCAGAAGTCCAGCATGCTGGGGTCTACCATCTACCAAGACAGAGGCCACAAGCTGTGTTCCTTAACTTCAAACTTTAACATCAAAACTAATACTAAAATTTAAATAAAACATTCAATCACTTAAGAAATGAGATGGTTAAAAAAAACAAAACAAAACACCACCACCAGTTTCTCCGAACCCAAGCCCATTTTCTTTGTAGTTTGTATATAAACTATTGAAAGGAGAAAAAAAGTATTTTTAAAAAGGTATATCCAGGAGGAAAATGATAAGAGTAGATAATTTAACTTTTTCAAACAAAGAATAAAAATATTATCAACTCCACCCCACAGCCATCCTAAGCCTTAAAGAAGGGGTGGAAAGGATGTGGGAGCTGAGTGTATGTGGGGTCATCTTCTAGGTATGCTATGGCCACTGCAGCCGTGATCTCACAGCAGCTGGGGTGACCTGCACCACATTAAGTTAGCCATAGATGAGGGAGATGATTTCCAAGGCCCACCGGTTACTGAGAAGCAAGTTGCTGGGGAGGAAGAGCCATTTTTCTTTGGTACTACAGTCACAGGTAGGCTTTGATGGCCCCACACTGGTGCAGTATGAACAGTAGTAGTTAGACCTACTAGTTTATAAAAACAAACAAACAAACAAACAAACATAGAAAGCATAACAAAAGACATGGAGTAAGATGAGGAAGTACTGAAGAGGATATGGGAGGGTTTGGAAGGATAGAAATGGGGCGTGTGTATGATCATATTTCATTGTATGTATGGTGCATGTATATGATCATATTTCATTGTATATATGGGGTATGTATATGATCATATTTTACTGTATTTATGGTGCATGTATATGACGATATTTCATTTTATATATATATATATATATATATATATATATATATATATATATATATATATATATATATATATAACTCTGAAAGAATAAAAAGCTTTTGAAAGAGCAAAATAGATGAAGTAATTCGAGAAAACAAGTAACGGGACAGGACTATACCTCAGAGAGAGGAAGGAGAATCTAACTGCAGAGCACTCCAGTTTGGAATACAAAGGAAACCCAGGGGTGGTGGGTGAAGGGAAATGGCCCCCAGAGGCTCTAGCATTTGAATGCTTGGCCTCCGATGGTGGTGCAGTTTAGGAAGGTTACAGACCCCTGAGGAGGTGCAGTCTTGCTGGAGGAAGTACTTCAGTGGGAGAGGGCTTTGAGGGCACATAGCCTCTGCCCACTTCCTGTTCTCTCTGTGCTTCCTGACCTGGGCCAGCATCACCAGCCTCTGCCTTGCCTCCACCTGCCACGTGGACTCCATCTCTCAGCACCCGTGAGCTAAAACGAACCCCTTCTTCCTTAGGTGGCTTTTGGTCAGGGTGTTTTATCATAGCAACAGAAAAGCAACTAATACACTCTGCTGGCTTATAGGTTGACTTTGGAAAAACAACAGAAAAAGAGAGATGAGAAATTCGGCCAAAGTGAGCAACTGTGATCATAGATTTGATGTACAGTTTAATCTGTTAAAGAGCAGATGCTACAGATGAAAGGAATGTGTATATGAAATGGGTATTTTGTTGGAAACTTTGAAATTATTCTGAGGTAATAATCCCTCCAGCAAACTAATGTACAATAAAGAAAAGTAAAAATAGTTAAAGAATTAATTCTAAGTTGTATACCAGAGCCAGATAAATTTCTAGTGAGTTACTTTCAATTTTTAAAGAGAAACTTGTTTCTCTGCTGAAGAAAATAATGGAAAAAAAATCCAAGTTCATAAAGCTGGCTCAGCCCTGGTCTTAGGCTTTCTCTGTAACACAAATTGGAAAGTTATAAATAAGCATGCTATGTAGATATGCATGCAAACTTTCAGATACTGAGACTAAATTAAAAACTGGGATTTATTTAAATTTGAGAACAGTTTCTTTCTCTCTCTCTCTCTCTCTCTCTCTCTCTCTCTCTCTCTCTCTCTCTCTCTGTGATTTATCTCCTATCACTTACACTATTAAATCCCACAAGGACTTGCTAAACCGGTCTGTGCTGAAATCCAATCGGTAAAACTTAATTCACTCACTTATGAATTTAACAGGCAATTCTGACAAACACACGAATAGTAGCACTCGCGTCTAAGCGACCAAGCAAGAGTTGGATGCCATGACATTGGCCAGAAAACTCACACAATACCTCGAAGCACTGACACAAAAATGTCCAAATTTTATTGACAGATATAAAGGGAGATTCAGATGATGGGACACATACTACATGTCACTTACAGGATGCAATGACGTAAGCCTGCTAATGAACTTCATAAGTCTTACTCTGAAATTCCCAGGGTGATTGTGTGTGTGTGTGTGTGTGTGTGTGTGTGAGAGAGAAAGAGAGAGAGAGAGACAGACAGACAGACAGACAGACAGAGACAGACAGAGACAGAGAGACAGAGACAGACAGAGAGAGAGAGAGAGCACTTAGTAAAATGATTCTATAGTCAATGGGAGTAAAGAATAATTATTGGCTTTGAAATGTATAAGAGTACATTAATAAAATAGTTAGGTTGGGGATGTAGCTTCGTTGGTAGAGCGCTTGAAGCCCTGGGCTGGATTCCTAAGCATCACATAAAACCAGGTGTAGTGGCACACATCTGTGATCCCAGCACTTGGGAGGCTATTTTCAAACTACAGAGTGAGTTCAAGGCCAGTTGTCCAAACCGAAACAGTAACCTCCTGGACTTCTGGAGTGGCTGACTGCTCTGCTGGTCCGTAATCTGCTTTCCAGAACTCAGTGGACAAACGAGTGGTCGTCACACAATGGATCCTTCCCAATGGTATCAGCTCTTGGGTAGCAGAACTCAAATCAAAGCCCCTTCTCACTTCAAACACCAAAATGAACTCCAGATGGAGTCGCAATTGAAACGCAAAAATATTCTGCTATGTTTGTAATTAGGCAAATGCAAATTAAAATAAAATGTCACCCCCTCCTCCTGCCCTGTTACAGTAGCAAAGGTCTGAAAAGGCTTTTGATTTGGGCAGCGAGGAAAGGAAGGGAAACCCCCATACACACACACACACACACACACACA
>NC_034590.1:44950461-44958303 GCF_900095145.1 Mus pahari | reverse complement strand
AAAAAAAAAAGTTAGAGTTTAAAAATGGAAACTAAAATCAATGAAGAAAGCAGTGCTAAGTCTCCAGGGATGGACATGGACTCTGAAGGCAATGAAGGTATACCCTGTACAATGGCACGGAGTTATTCTAGTGTCAAAGAAGGTGTACGGACATAGCACACATGTCACAGATAGCTGAGAATAAAAAGATGAACACACCGTGCCCAGTTTTGTGAAGAATACAGGCAGAGAGGATGGATGGATCTACAGCAGTTCACGCTGACTGAAGTGAGGCCAGGGACCTCGCTTCGCGAGCGTCTTCTTTGGTGGTGGTCTAGGGACTTGGCTCACAGCAAACATTACTTTATGAAAGCAATTACAGTATCTACCAAACAAGGAGTACTACTGCTAAGGAAGGCAAAAATTTGCCACCCTGGTTTATTTCTGTGGGTTTTGTGGGTTTGGAAAGCCTATTTGTAGAGCCCTGCCATGCCATTCAGTTAGAAAGCCAAGAAGAGCAGGAACCAGGGCCTTGGCTGCCTGGCAGGAAAGTGAGGTTCCCATGGGCTTGTCTAACACCTGCTGATAAACAATGCTGGCTGCACCTGGCTCCTGGTGCAACAGGCTCATTGTGAAAGCCCTCGTGGGTGGCGGTGGCTGGGAGAAACGGCAGCTGTGATATGCCTGCTTGCTATGCTCTTCAATGCCAGGTCTGAATCATCCTTTGGAAGTCATTGCCACCCATGAGATCCTACAAGCTGTAAAGAAGTCTAAGTTTAGGAGAAAGACCAGCTGAAACGCCGATGGGAAGCTCTCTGCCATTTTGATGGTCAGTGGCCACACCATTCTCCTAGTAACACATGAACCAATGGGCAATGCTTTGAATGGAATCAAATATAATTTCCAAGGTAAAGACTGTCAACCCATACTGGGATTTTGTCTTTTTTTTTTTTTTTTTTTTTTATGGTGACAAAGGCAACTTCAGGAAGGAAGGTTTTATTTTAGCTTATTATTCCAGTTTACAGTCCATCAAAGAGAAGACATATACTTTGCAGAAGGCTGGGGTCATGTTACATCCACAGCCAAGAAGCAGTGAATGATAAATGACTGTGATCGACATTTTCTTCTTTTCATGTAGTCTGTGTTTCCAGCCTAGGGAATAGTGCCACCCACAGTGGACTGGCCTTCCTGCCTCAGTTAACTTAATCAATATAACTGCCCATAGGTATGCCCAGGGGGCATTTCTCCTAGAGATTCTAGAACCTGACAAGGAATAATTAATACTAACGACCACAGACTTCAAAACCTAATCTCTGGAGCTGTGATTGGTTCTCCTCACTGGTGTGTTGTGTGTACCCTGTTCAGATGCATCTGAGAGGAGAGATGACGCCATATTCATAGCTGGATAAGGTCCATAGATGACTTCCAGTTACTTCTGGGCAGTGCTGCCCTGAAGATCTCTGGCAAATCTACCAAGAAGCCTTGTTTGCTTAAGATGTCCACTATTTAGTACCTATTATGTCAGCATAGATACTGAAGGGCATTACAGGCTCTTCATGCCCTCTGTGCCAGAACAAAACTGAAACAAATAGCTGCTAGTGTGCTTACGAGCTTCAGATGACCTGGGCTCAAATCCTAGCTCTACTGTTGACCAGCTGTGTGGTGGCAGCGTGCTGTCTAACTTCCACTATGCCTTTGTTTCTTTTTCTGTGTTGTGGGTGACCATTGGAGTGTAGGCATAGATGCTTTCGATCAGGACAACCAGAGACTTGCCATGAAGCTTAAAGGAGAGAACACGTGGGGGAGAGCAAGGGGCATCTACAGTTTTCTAATGCCTCATTCCAGCAATGTCATGGGGGAATAGTCGGGGCTGCATCTCCTCTGAAGAGAGGTGGGTGAGTTCTGCCAGGCTTCACCTCCCCAGGGCTGGGTCAGCAAGCCTGGGTACCTCTTTCTGGCTTTTTCATGTGGTTTCTGAAAGTTGAAGTCAGGTTCCTGTGCTTGCAAGGCAAGCAGAGTCATTTCCCTAGCCTCATTTGGCCATCATTGGAATAAAAGTGAAGAGGGGGAAGAATCTGTTTACGATTACTTTAACCTCTACTTTATTCTCTGGAAACTTAATAAAGTCTGACCTCCGTGCCTCCCGCATGACTCTGAGGGGTTTAATTCTTTGCTACAGCCTCATATCTTGGTTACCTTCTACTCGCAGGCAGCTCGCCTACCTCCCTGTCCTCTGTCACATACAGAAGAGGATTGTCTGCCGGTAGCAAACCTTGTGTTCTGGTCAGGGCAAACCTGCATGAAAACATACAGAGAGGCATTACACAGGGTGCTAGGATCGATTTGGCCGTCTGCCCCACTTTCATCCTGAGCAACCCGATTTCCTGCAGGCCAGGGAGGAGGGCTAGGCAGTGTTTATTTTATTGCAGTTTTAGTCTGTGTTGCCAGTGTTTCCTTCCAGCTCCAAATCTCTTAGCTAGATTTCAGCATACCTGGCCTGTTGTGTCAAACCCCACCCCCACACTGTGGGGCCACTGGTGAACTTCCAGGTAGGTACATGAGTCACCAGTCTTCCACCAGGGAAGACTTCATAACTTACCAGCACACTGCAGTGGGGATAAGTTCATATCTCCAGAGGTATCCTGGGGTTACTTGATTGGATGAGGAAAGACGAACATATCTCTTCCATACCCACGAACGAATGGAAGTCCCCAGTTGAAATGAATGGGTAAGGCCTTCCTTTTGCAGTGGAAGTACAGTGATGTGTCTCCTCACAGAGATGCTACCATAGAGATGCTACCACTCAATCCATTCAATCCGTTATATTTGGCTTGCAGAGTTCAAGGTCTCAGGGGTGCCTCAGAATTCATTGTATCCTTTTGTTCACTACAGACTGGTCAATGGTCAGTGAAGAAATGTCCCCAGAAAGTCCAGGCAATGATGAGTGAGTTCTAGATGGTTTCTAGGTTCTGAATTTAGAGATATGAATGCTAGACCTGTGCTGGCCACCTGTCTGACACGTGACTTGAGTTCTTGAAACACTCGAGGTCTCATCTGAGCACAGCGATCTGGGGAAAAGCCTTGCTTTTTCTAGTTTATTCTGAAAGCAGGGCTGTGGCTTTTGCCCTTGATCTGGGTTGTAATCTACCTCCCTTTTCTCCCAAGTTTGGACTTCTGGGCTTTTGGTTGCACGGAGATGCATGCGTTAGTGGAGATGGTCCACTCACCGTGTAGAGCTGGCTCAGAAAGAGGGCTCAGATACAAAAGGCAGTTTTGCACAGTATGAACCCAGGACACGCAAGGCCTGATCTGGCATGGTGCCCATCTGGCAACTCTCTTAGTGTCCTGCAACACCGAGGCAGTGCAACCCCTGATGATAGGGACAGAAGAGAGGCCCAGGACACTTGTGCATGCAAAGTGAGAACCGTCAACCCCCAAACTGCGCTCCCAGCCCCAGAGCAACTTCAGATAGAGAATGAACAGATCATTGTCAGCATCCTCCCATGGGGCTCCTTAATCAGAGCTGGTTCCTTTCTCCCACGTGTGCTCCCAGAGCAATGAACTGCTGTTGTTGGGTAATTAGTATCCTGGGCACAGCCAAGATGAGGGCACAGTGAGTGCCTTTGTCTCAGGCTCGTAAATTTCAACACAGGTTGGATGGAACAAAGGTCCAATTCATGTGGGAGACACCCCACATGGGATCATGTGGACAGAGCCAAGGGAGAGACTCCCTGGCAGCCCCAAGGGTGAATGGTGAACGGGCAACTCAGGCAGTGGAGGGACACGGTGGATGCTTGGGGACTGGCTGGCAGCCTTTGATTCTGGGAGGCAGAAGCTAGCCTGTGCAGTATGGCTGGGGGTGGAGAGGGTGGGGGTGGGGGGGGGGGGGGGGGATGGGCAGTCTTTGCTTTGGCAAAGCTATCTTCAGTAAGAGAAAGCTCGGGGAAGCCTGTTCTACAAAGGGACCCAGCTGCATTAGTTACTTTTCTTGTTGTAGAGACCAGATATCCTACAAAGATCGTGAGGCTTGGCTCTAGGGGTTTATCACATCTGAGTGGATAAGAAAGTAGGAAGTGGGCCTGTTCCCCAAATCTCCAGGGACTCACTTCCCCCAGATAGGTTCTACCTTCTAAACATTCCACAGCCTCTCTAAATATTATCACCACCTGGTAATCAAGGTGATTCAAACCTGTGAGCCCATGGAGGATGTCTTACAGAATGTATTTTACATAGAGAATTTCCCTTTGAACCAATATATGCTCAACAAATACACAAGGACCAGCAAGGCAGCTCAGTGGTAAATACACCAGTCAACAAGGCTGATGAGCTGAGTTTGAGCCTCAGGACCCACATAGAAGGTGAGAATTAAACCCTATAACTTGTCCTGACTTCCATGTATGCACTGTAGCACATGCACGTGTGTGCATACAAGAGTATGGATGTGTGTGTATACAGATAAATCTAACTTATATTTCTATATTTTTAAAAATATGCATCTGAAATACAGTTTGCAGTGCACATAATACGTTTTTCTGTTTATTGGGGGAGGTCTTATGACTAGAACTACTATTCATTGGTCCGTTTTTTTGGCATGTGTATGTGAGTGTGGTGTGTGTACGTGTGTATATGCATGTTTGCATGAGTCTGAGTGCACGTAAGTGTGTGGTTGTGCATGCATGTGTATGTGTATATGAGTGGAGGCCCAAAATTGACATCAAGTCTTTCTTGATCGCTCAGAACCTTATTCTCTGAGACAGGGTATCTCATTTGAACCCAGAACTCACCACAATGACAATCTGCCCAGCTAGTGTGTTCCAGTGTGTTCTAGTGTGTTCTAGGGATCCCCCCCACCTCATCCTTTCAAGCTCTGGAATTACATATGTACCACACTATACTCTATCTACCTGGCACTTTCCTGGCTTCTGGGGATCTGAAGTCTGGCTCTCATACTTGTACAGCAAGCACTTCAGGCTGAGTCCTCTCTCTAGCCCCTCCCTGTGCTTCTCCCGTGTGAAGCGCCATGATGGACACTTTATTTACACGAACAAGAAGCACAAAAAGTGAGTCAAGCCAGACTACTGTTAGTGTTCTGTCTCCAAGGGGAAGTGGTGACAGTTCATATCAGCAGGGTGCTGAACATTCACTTCGGGTTTGCTAGAGCAAGAAGAAAGCATGCCTGAAGTGTCAAAGAGTGAGAACCAGAATGAGGGACCCTTTGTTAGCAAAACATAGTACATTTGTGCCAATAGAAATGGAGGAATCAGGTTGGAATGTTAATTTGTTCAAGAGCTAGTTTGTATGGAAGTGAAAAAGTAAGCGCCTAAGCGCTCTCTCTCTCTCTCTCTCTCTCTCTCTCTCTCTCTCTCTGTGTGTGTGTGTGTGTGTGTGTGTGTGTGTGTGTGTGTGTGTATGTATGCTGAGAGACTCATATATCACAGGCTGGCCTCAACAACTTGCTATGTGGCTGAGGATGACTTTGAACCCCTGATCCTCCTGCCTCTACCTCCTGAGTACTGGGATTACCGGAATGTACCATCCTTAGTTTTATGTGATGCTAGGGATTGAACCCAGGGCCTGCGCTCTGCCAACTTTGCCTCATCCTCAGCTCACAAACAGCTGAAGTGAAATTTCTGGTGTCTTTGGAGACTCAGTCGCGTCCTGTGATTTCTTCCCGGAGACTGTCTTAAGAGAGGATGCTTTGCTGAAGCAGACAGGTGGAGGATGTTTTGTAGTATAAATTTCTCTCAACCTACTTTAATAAGGATTCAACCTTGCCTCAAGCCCACCACCCACCAGAGGTCATTGAAAAGAAATGACATTAGGACACAGGGGAAGCAGATCTGTTTAGAAATAGTCTTTTGGGGGTGAGTCCAATCTTCATTGTCAGGATATCTGCATTTCAGTCCAGCAGCAAACTCCAAATGTGAATCAGTAGCTATAGTCCAGTCCTGTCAACAGACACCACACATGAACCAGCAAGGGCAGTCCAATCCAGAAGAAACCACAAGGCTCGACAACTGGTCCAAGGCCGCAGAAGTAGCAAGAAGCCATAGGAACCTCAGGAGACATTCTTTGGCTAGTTTCTCTCTACGGCAGCACCACAGGCAGAGCTCAGCAGTGCAATGTAAGGCAAACCAATACATGTGTGTCCTTAGGGAAGAATAGCAAGGCAGAGCAAAACAAACCAATGCTCAAGCTCCTTTGAACGTCATGCATCCTTTCATGTGTTTGCTAGAGTAAAACACCCTTTCACCTGTGTCTGCTTCAAGAAAACATTCTTTGACGTGTCTGCTTTAGCCAGACACCCTTTCACCTGTACGCCCAGCAAAGCATCATTTGACATAACTGACTTTTGAAAGAGACCAGAAGTTTTCACTTCATATTTGTCTGGAAGCTGCCTAGACAAAGGGCATGTGGTGTTTTGCTGGAACAGTTGCTTGAGAGGACATGTGATGTTTGGAAAGGCTGTAAGAATAACCCAACAGACAGTGGTCATTGCTGTGTGGCATTGGTTTGCCTTACTGTCTTTGCTGATCATTGTTTCTCGTGACTTCATGGAAAGAAATGCACCAAAGAAGTTCTTGTGATAATCGGTGACTTCTTGCAGCTTCGGAGGCCTCAGGCTGATTGGCGGAGCCTTGCGGTTTCTTCTGGATCGAACTGCTGCTGCTGATTGGTGAATGGTGTCTGTGAGTGGATTGAGCTACCACTGCTGATTCATGTGAACTGAACTGTTAATATACTGACAGCGAAGATTGGAATCACCCTACAGAACTATTTCCAAAGAGGTCCACATCCCCCTTTGCCCCATTAAGTTTTTCTTTCTACTACCTCTGGTGGATGGTAGGCTACACGGGAAACTAAAGATGTCAAGAACCCTTATTAAAGTAGGTTTTGAAAACTATAAGCCTACAAATATCAAAATGTGAATTTCATACACCATGAAATATGGTTAAGATTTTTTGTTCCTAATTCTATAAAATTTAAAAGCCATTCAATTATACTACAAAAGCATGGAGCAGCCGGCTGGATGTGAGCCTCTGGCTACAGTGTGCTAGCCCTGCCCACTCTGCACCTCACAGTCACTTATCCGACAGACACTTGGGAGTGGAAGAAAGGGTCCAAGAGTGAGTGTCCGTGAAGAGGGGCAAGTGGAAAGCTGTTGAAGTAGAAGGTCCATGCCCCCTTTTTCCCTGGGAGCATTTGCTGAGATTTTCATAAAACCTCTGCAGACGAATTTGCATGCACAGTCCTTATTCGGACAGGCCTTAATCAAGTATCCATTTCCTTAGACATATTGCATGCCCCTTTTGGCCTCTATTGCTGCGTGTTCGTGAGTGTGTATGTACATACATTTGTGTGTCAAAAAGGACTCATAAGTTATCTTCAAGATTTTCTCAGACACTAAAGATTTGATAGAAACATGATTTTTAGGGCAACATTTTCCTGCTCATGCTTTTTCCTTTTTTCTTGCTCTGTTTCCTTTTCACAGATTCTGTGTCATCTTCTCCCTCACAGACAGCTTGTCTGTCTGTCTGTCTGCCTGTCTATTTGCATGCGGAGTTCTGAGTTTGTAGAATGACTTCTCTCCATCTTGTGGGTTCTGGGGGTCAAAATCCACATGTCCCTCTAAATTTGACTCTACATCTTTAAAGATGCTCTGCTTCAAAGTTCATTGAGTACTGTGTTTAAAAACATTCCAGGAAAAAAGAAAACTATCGAAATATCTAGGAGAGGAAAATAAGCTAGCAACAGGTGAAGGATATACCATTTCTTTGTGTTGACTTGTAAACCTACATGCTTCAGCTATCTGGTGAAGAGATTCTTTTTACGTTTCTGTTTTTTTTCCTTTTTCTTTCCTTT
>NC_034590.1:44946702-44950271 GCF_900095145.1 Mus pahari | reverse complement strand
TTCCTTTCCTTTTCTTTCTTTCTTTCTTTCTTTCTTTCTTTCTTTCTTTCTTTCTTTCTTTCTTTCTTTCTTTCTTTCTTTCTTTCTTCCTTTCTTTCTTTCTTCCTTTCTTTCTTTCCTTCTTGAGGCAAATATAATGTTTTCATGCCCCTCCTTTCTTTCTAGGAGGGAAAAAAAAAGAACTCATTTTTATTGAGATTAATGCAATCCCTTCTTCTCTTATTGGCAACATGAGGTTTCAACAGATCTCTGATCTCACGCTGAATGAAAAGTATGGCCCAACAATGGAGGCAGAGGCTGGGGGCTTGAACCCAATTTGGATTAGCATGCACAGCAGCAGGCATTCTGAAGTGAATGGCGACCAGTGTTTGGAGCTGACCAGTGTTTGGTGCTTAACGTCAGCCCCTGAGGACTGAGGCTATTGTTCTACTCTGATCCCAGGCCTGTTACCAGGAGGCTGAGCCTCACAATCAGATGCTCAGAGGTGACAGGCCTGCATCAAGCTGTCAGCCAGGTGGCAGCGACAAGCTACCAGGCAAAAGTCAGCGCAGACACTGAGCTGGGAAACTTAGGGAGAACTGGATTTTTAAGCCCTATATCCTCTGCAAGTCTCAATTTCTTCTAATAACTTGCACAAATCATGTTTGTGTCCCAATGCCTTACCAGCCTAGAGAAACAGAGGACAGTAGGGTGACACATTTGTGCATCTGATGGCTTCTTTTTGGGTAATGGCTGAACCTTAGCACTTTCTGTTTCCTGTCCCTCCTCATCAGTCTCCCTAACGTTTCTTAGGGGGTAGGGTGACACATGTGCTCACACTCATGTTTTCCCACTTCCACCCCAGCATCTTACTTTGTTACTTAGTGTGGGCAGTCCTATTGACTCCTAGCACTCCCTAGAATTTTTATGCAAGTAGGTGCATGGACTCCAATGCTGTATTTCCAGTGGGTTCAATGTGGTGTGGGGCTGCAGGAGACAGCGAGCTATGCTCAGCTTCCCTGGGTTTCCCATCTTTCTTGGAGACACTGTGACAGCCTTACCTCACTGTCAGTTGAACAAAAGTCTGAGTGCATATGTCAACATTCGAAGTTGCTAGGCAAAGACCAGCATGATGGCCCAGTGGGTGCTGGTACAAGCCTGATGAACTGGAGTTTGACCTTGTAAAGGTAGAAGGAGAGAATCAGCTCTGCAAAGTTGTCCTCTAATCTCCACATGTGTATCCTGACATGTGTGCTTTCACCACACACACACACACACACACACACACACACACATTAAAAAAATATTTTCTAGGTAAATCCTGGACCTACACTTGCCCAGAGCCCTCATCCATCTCACTCACTGGTCTGTATTTCCAGTGGGTTCAACGTGGTGTGGAGCTGTAGGAGACAGTGAGCCATGCAGCTGTGAATCACGGGGCTCTTGAGAGATCTATGAATGATATGAAACACAATTAAATGATGTGAGGAGGCTGTAGCCCTTGCTGTATATGAAGCTCTGGACTGTGCTGAGCATTTTGTGCCTTGTGTTGGGGAATCCAGGAATGAACCTATTTTGAGACAGGAAGCCTTAGAGAAGATACTGAGCATATATGTGAAAGTTCTAGAAGCAAGAGGCACGTCCAGGCAGGACTCATATCTTAGGTAGCTCCGTGCTTGCCAGGAACTTCACCCAGACACCAGACTATGACAGCTCTTTAGCATGTCCAATCCTCGCTGTAACTTGATGTAACTTTCTTAAGCTGTTGTTCCCAACTGTCCTAGAGGTTAACAGGAGCCAGGGCTGAGTCCTAAGAGAAGACTGACAAAGCATAGAGAGAGCCCAGGTATATGTTCCCAACATACTCTTGTGATACTGGACAGTGGCCTCTGCTACTCCCACATAGCTTATGACCACAAAGGGAAATCAAAACTGCTCTAAGCAGGGCTGTTCAGAAGTTGTGATGCTCAATAGCTTGAGTGGGTTACATGCATTTAACCTGTGATATTGGAGTGTGATTTATCAGCATGTAACCATTGCAAGTTGAAAAAAAAATTTGTGCTGCCAGTTCCCAAAAGATGGACTGTCTGTGGACTGGGGTTTCAGAATGAGACTTTGAAGGCAGAGAGTTTAGTGGGCAGAGAGGAAGAAGATGGAAGCCATGGCTGAGGATACAGTAACCGTCAACTCTGGAAGCCAGCATCTCATGAAAGATGGGAGTCCTGATGTCAGGATTATTTAGGATAAAGTATAAATCATATGAGTATTATTCACATGAATCAACTTTACAGACAATGGTTACTCAAATGGAGGTGAGAATTTCTGCCTCCTGAAGACATGATTACAGGGCAGAGAAGATGGTGATGGTGCAGACTTCTCATTCCTTGGTGCTTTGTTTAAGGTGCCTCAAAGTTCTTCACCCCATTTGTTTTTCCTTCTTAAGGTCTTTTTTTTTTTCGAGGCAGGGTTTCTCTGTATAGCCTTGGCTGTCCTGGAACTCACTTTGTAGACCAGGCTGGCCTCAAACTGAGAAATCGGCCTGCCTCTGCCTCCCAAGTGCTGGGATTAAAGGCGTGCGCCACCACGCCCGGCTCCTTCTTAAGGTCTTAAGGGAGACCTTAAGAGAGTAGGTTCTCCACCTGTGGATCCCAATTCCTGTGGGGATCCCAACGACCCTTTCATGGGGTTCACAAATCATATATTCTGCATATAATCTATCACAGTAGCAAAATTATTATTATGAAGTAGCAACAACATAATGTTATGGTTTGAGGGTCACCAAAACATGAGAATCTACATCAAACAGTCTTAGCATCAGCAAAGTTGAGAACTACTATTGTAGGACATCAGATGAGGCCAGGTTAACTCTGTATAGAGTACCAAACCCTCCTTGGCTGAGGAGACCAGGAGCATAAGACCTTGGCTCTAAATGCTCTGCCAATTCCATTTCCTAACTCTCTTCTACCATAACCATTCTGTCACTTTTATAGTAGTCCCTGCCATTTTGCGTATCAATGGTTCTGTGTCATAGAACATGGTTATGGTGGTCGTTAGCTGTGGCAATGTATGAAAGTACTGATGACTATCTGGCATGAGGCACTCTTGGCATTAAACATAAATTATGAAGTCTCCACAATTTTGCGTGTTTCTTTTAATTTTTAAAAAATTTCAGTTTTAACAATTTAAATTTAGTCATGCATATGCCCGTGTGTGGAGGTCCAAGGGCAACTTGTGAGAGCTGTTGTCTGAGATCCAGTCTGGACTCACCGTTTGCCTCCTGGTACTCCTTTTGCTCCATTAGGAGAAGTGAATCCTGTATGTGAGTCAAATAAATAGAAAAGCAGTAAATTAAGCGTCCTGTTTCCCAGAATTTCGGTAAATGAGCCCCTTGAGTCTCCTTTTAAAATCCTGATCTGTGCTTTAGAAACATGGTTACAGTGGGAATAAAAGTCCAAGCTTCCGATCCCACTGTTCTGAATAACTCAATAGCTTCTACTTTCCTGGGATTCGACTCGGGTCTCTTTAATACACATATTCATTATTTTTTTTCATTTATTATTATTATTATTTTCTTTATTTACATTTCAAAT
>NC_034590.1:44922684-44945107 GCF_900095145.1 Mus pahari | reverse complement strand
TAACTCTGTGAAGAATTGGGTTGGAATTTTGATGGGGATTGCATTGAATCTGTAGATTGCTTTTGGCAGGACAGCCATTTTGACTATGTTAGTCCTGCCAATCCATGAGTATGGGAGATCTTTCCATCTTCTGAGATCTTCTTCAATTTCTTTCTTTAGGGATTTGAAGTTTTTATCATACAGATCTTTATTTAATTCCTTAGTTAGAGTCACACCAAGGTATTTTATATTTTTTGTGACTATTGTGAAGGGTGTTGTTTCCCTAATTTCACCCCTCCCCCTTTCCTCTGGCGAGGAAGGTGCCCAAATTTCTGGAGCCCGAAACAGGGTCTGTCCCAGAAGTTAGGTTGCTTCTGTCTGTCCTGAAGCTGTTTAGCTTCTGCAGTCCACACTCTTGCTAGCGCAGACTGGAGCCTAAGCGAATGGGAGCAAAGATGGCTCTCCTGCCTGCTCAGGTCTTGAGACTCCTCCCGGGTGCACACTCCTCCTTGGGCATGAAAGGTACTGGGTGACTGGAGCCAGAAATGGGATCTTTCCCAGAAGCTGTGTCGCTTCTGCAGGCTGCCCTCTCCCTGGCAGTGCACCGGAGCAAAGATGGCTTTCCTACCAGTTCAGGACCGGAGACTGCTCCCGGGCAGACACCCCTCCTCGGGCGGGAAAGGTTCCAGATGACTGGAACCAGAAATGGGATCTTTCCCAGAAGCTGTGTCGCTTCCCCAGGCTGCCCTCTCCCTGGCAGTGCACCGGGGCAAAGATCATATTCATTATTTTCACGTAGGATTGTAGTAGAGTTGATACTAGAAGGTGCTATGAGAAGTATAGCTGCCGTTAGTCTTTAATACTTGCTAGAAAAGTGATTCCCATGGACTTTGGCTTGTCCCATCAATTCCATGAGGATTAATATTTACATTCTGAGGATGCTGAAGCTAAGTACATACAGCCCCTGATTTATGATGGTTCAACTTAACAAATCTCAGTTTTATAATGGAATGAAGGCACACCATATAACCATTCTGATGATTTTCACCTTCAGTTAAGCACATGAGATATGTTCATTCCTTCAATTATAAAGTAGGTCTTCTGTTAGACGGTTTTGCCATATATATATATATATATATATATATATATATATATATATATATATATACTGAACACATGTAAGATAGACTGGCCTAGGTCAAGATACTCAGTGGGTTAGGGGTATTGCATGTTTGACTTATGATCTTTTGTATATCTTCTGGGTGTAGCAGATACAAACCTATCACCAGCTAAGATGCTCGTATTAGCAAAGTTCACCTCTTACAAGTCATGTATTTAATGAGTGGTGGAATGTTGAATTACACATAAATAAATAAATAAATAAATAAATCCCAGCAGCGGGTTCATTACCTGCCCCAATGGTTTATGTTCCCAAATGAAAGACATTCACACACAGCCTTTATGTTTTAATATGCCTTAATTGTCACAATAGCTGGGCCTTTGCCTAACTGCCACCGCTGATCGAATATACCTCCTGCCGATAATTCTGAGTGACTACTTACTAAATTCTGTGTTCTACCTTCTACTGCCCTGGACCCAAGTTGGGCAGCCCGCTGGACTGTGCTCTCCCGGTTCCTTCCCATGGTGGCCATGCTTCTCTGTCCTGCATTCTTCTCAGGCATGGGGTCTCTTCTCTCCTCCCTGCTCTCTGGCCTTGGCGGATCTCCTTCTCCCTCTTCTCTTCCTGGTCCCAAGCCTGGGGATCCTCAAGTCCCTCCTTTGTCCACCTTGCTCAGCGATTAACTGTTGGCATCTTTACTTATCAATCAGCATCAACTGGGGGCGGCTACCCAGAAGCTACGTGTGTTCTCCTACAAACATTTTTTTGGGGGGAACATAAGTAGCATTAGAATACAAGCAGAGGGCTGGTGAGATGGCTCAGTGGGTAAGAGTACCCGACTGCTCTTCCAAAGGTTCGGAGTTCAAATCCCAGCAACCACATGGTGGCTCATAACCATCTGTAACAAGATTTGACGCCCTCTTCTGGAGTGTCTGAAGACAGCTACAGTGTACTTACATACAAGAAATAAATAAATCTTTAAAAAAAAAATACAAGCAGGTACAGTAGAACCCTATCTAAGCCTTCTCTTTAGATTTCAAGCTATGAAGCTTCAAAGAAAGGACTGATAACCTCAAACCTGAACTAGCCAAGCATACCTGGTTCCTTTGTCCTCCTCGGGCACCTGCTGGAAGTAGCTCCTGACCGTTGAGGATGTAGAATGAACCCCATGCAGTCCAGGACAAGGCCATGCTGGTATAGTGCTCTGAAGCGCCTGTGGAATTCCAGCTGAAAAGGCAGCCAGTCTGGCAGGGCAGACCTTCCCCTGACAAACATATAGGCATTTATTTCTGAGTGTTGTCAAGGTGTCTTCCAGACTCTAGCAAAGGTGGACTGTTTGCCGCTCATAGCCGTTGAATACAGCACCGTGTGAGCTATCCTTACCCACATCATCCAAACACAGGCGTGTGCAGATGGAGTTTCAGGATGTTGCCAAGTGTTGGGAAATGAAAACACACAGAGGCCAAGAGAGCTGAGGTCACAGGGCCACCCTGGGTTCCTAGAAGCAGAGTGAGGCTGGACTCTCCCATCACCAGGCAAATGGGAACCAGTGGCAGGGAACTCTGCCTGCTGTCCCTTGATGACTTTTTGCATTTGGCATTCATTAGAGCCTCAGTTTGCTGAATGGTTGGGTGGGCAGATGGAATTGCTTGCTTTAGGCAGCTGCACTCTGTCCTGCTTGCTGGAAACTGGCTAAAATAAGCAAGCTCTCTTCTCATGTCTTTCATTTTCACAAATAGAAAGAGGATGGGTGCAAATAAGTGTGTAAGAGAATACAGAAGTATGTGCACATGCCTTTATGTGGAAACGTCTGTTGGTGTATCCATCAATCTAGCAGCATCATTTATCAGAAGTTCTCAACCTGTGGGTCATGACCCCCTTTGGCTTACCTATCAGATATCCCGCCTATCAGACAGTTACATTATGATTCACAACAGTAGCAAAATTACAGTTATGAAGTAGCAACGAAATCATTTTATGGTGGGGGTCACCATAGCAAGTGGAATTGTACTAAAGGGCAGCAGCATTAGGAAGGTTGGGCAGCACTGATCTGTATGTATGAGCACGTGCAACTCAGCGTGACAATATGGGTATGTGCAAGTGAGTGGATGTGGGGGAAGCGTTGAAGAGCTGGTCAAAGCCCCCCTTACTTCTTCAGCATTTGCTGTAGACTAAGGATGGCATGTTCTTTCTTAGTATTACGTCACTTCATCTTAGTATCCCCAGTGTCACACAGCAGAGGCCACAGTTCACATTTACCAGACCCAATAATAAAATTCAGAGCTGTTAAGTACCTTGCCCAGAGTCATTCTGGAGAGTGGCAGACCTGAGTCTTGACCAAAGGTAGAGAGACCTTCTCACCATACCATGTTTCCCAGCTTAGCAAGACAGTGTTGCCAAGCCTCCAATGTTAGAAGGGCAGATGGAACTCAACTGTATCCGTCTTGAGAGATACTGTTAAAAGTGACTTCAGGTTCTCTGAGTAGAAATTAAGTATTGAAACATTTCAGTAGGTGGAAATCTCCAGGACTCTCTGGACCCATCTGCCTGGCTTTACACATAACTGACTTCAGAGCTGGTGTCCAGAAGGTCACCTTTGGCTCCAGTAAAGCTCTGAACGGAAGGTCCCTAACCCAGAGCAAGGATAGAGGCCAAGCAAATGAAAAGACACCGTTTTGTTTTTAAAGCATAAAGGAAACCCTTTACCCCTTTCCTTATAAAATCTCAGTATCCATGACAACTGGACAGAGTGAAGAAAATGGCTGTCCCTCCCCTCTCCATTGTTTGACTTTCTGTTGCTGCAGCAACTGAATCTACTGGGCCCAGCCAGATTGTCCCGGGGCTTTCTTCTCTTTCAGTTCCCCTTTATTGCCAGCCCTCCTCGGTGCCAACATGGCTTTGTCTTACTCTGGAGATGTCTGTGAGAACGGGGGACGAGGACGGGCAAAGTGTCAGGCTCTTGATGCTGCTGAAAATCCTTTGAGATGGGAGAAATTGCTGAAACAAAGGCGCAGCGAACAAAAAGGCCTGAAAGGCTCGCACCAGCCTCTGAGGGTCTTTATCATCTTAAACCTTGGGATTTAGAGCGTCTAGCTTCTGCCTTTCCCAGGGATAGTTTGGCAGGGATACGCAAAGAGCTAAAAGAGCGGGGCCCGGGAAGCTGGTTGGATGACAGCCTCAGAGCAGAGAAGTTCCGTGGGAGACAAAGTCTGGTTAACATTGCAGGGGTTTCTCTCGCTCCCTTCCGCGCCCCTCCCTTCGGAGCCCCCTCTCTTCTTCCATCTTTTCCTCTCTTGCGTGTTTCTGATTATCTTCCACTTGGAAAAATTTTAAACAAGAAGGTGGATCTTCAACCTTCAGGGAATCAGCTCCTCTCAGTGATTTGTCTTAAGGGAACAAGCGGCTGCTTTTGCAAAGGTCTGTGGATTCGCACGCACGGTGCTGTAGTGTATGTAGTGGGGAACTCTAAATGGATGTAAGCTGCCTCTGATGTGTCTGTTATAAACAGTGACAAAGGCAAAGGCTCCCTAGAGCTGCATGTGGGCCCTGTGCTGGCTCTTGGAGATCCAAAGCAAGCAAAACAGAGACAACCTCTGCTCTCGTTTCATTTCTGCTCGTATGACAAATGCCCTGGCTGGTGAAGGTTACGGTCATTATCATGGAGAAGTCAAGGCAGGAACGCAGAAGGGGAAGAAATGCATGGATCCTTGCTCGCTCTTCCTCTTATTACTCAGATAGTTCTCTCTACTCTTATACCATCCATGGGTTAGTGTGAAGGGCTATATCACACACCACCAGGATGGGTCTTCCCAACCCAGATGATAAGTGAGACAATCGGTCACATCCCACCGTGCCAACTGGCCAACCTGAGGGAGAGAATCCCTTACAAAGGACTCTCTTTCTAGGTGATTCCAGGCCACGTCAAGATGCCAGTTAAAGCTAAGCATCCACTGGCCTTGGTAGATAACGCAGACCTAAGTCTAGACCACAATGCATGGTGAGGACTGTGATGGAAAAGGCCAATCCAGGGAGCCAGAGAATGTCAATGGTCTTTATCCTTACCAGCTACTGGGAGAGAGTTCTCTAACCGCCGGTGAGCTCAAAATGTAGGTGTTAAGGATACGGAGCTCAGGCCCTCGTGTGTTAGCAGTGTGCACTCCTGTCGCCTGAGCAATCTCCCTGATTCTGGAAATGCAGCTTTTGGAGCTGCACAAGGACTGTTCATTAGGAAAGGCTGGGAGTTGGATGCACACCCCCACCCAGAGCTTCAGGGAGACCAAGGCCTGGTCCAAAGCACACTAAGGAAGACTGAGCCAGAGCCGGCAGGGACGGGTCTTCTCCTGTCCCAGCAAAGGGAGAGGCGAGAATGTGTGCACAGCTGGGAGGGCGTTTGCTGGCTTAGCATCAGGAAAGCTAGGGATTTGCTATTTTCTCATGGCTTCACGTTTTCCTGAGGAGAGGCAGCCTACTGAAGGGAAAAGGAAGGAAGGAATGGGTGAAGGTGGTGAGGGACGAGAGAGAGAGAGAGAGAGAGAGAGAGAGAGAGAGAGAGAGAGAGAGAGAGCAGGAAAGCAGAAAGGTTGCTAAGGTATGAGGTCTGTGTATCAGAAAGTAAAACTGAAGCTCATGTTCACACACACACACACACACACACACACACACACACACAGTGTTTCTGGTTAGTTGGAAATGATACAATTTTAAATGCTTTGTGCTGAGTTTGTTTTGTTTTATTTTGTTTTGTTTGAGACAGTGTCTCACTTTGTAGCTCTGGTCCGGAATTCACTATGTAGATCAGGCTGGCCTTGCTCGCAGGAGTGTCTGAGTGCCTCCCTAATTTATGCTTTATCTGCATTTTTCAAATTTACTAAAGTAAATAAGCACAGCTTTGGCTCTCAAAAAACATAAAACAATAAACAAAAGAACACACCCCCAAGTACCTTCCACCCAGTTTTTTTTTTTTTCACAAAGGAAATAAAATAGTTTACAAGACCATTTGCTTTCATTTTTTTTAAAAGGAAAACTTGTATATTATTATATTGAAAATTATTGGAAAACTATTATTAAATTGTCTGTGACTTAAAGCAGCAAAACAATCAGATATTTGTTGACTAGAACTGCCCTTAGCTTAAAGTAGTATAGCAGAGGCCTCGCTGATCATTTCAGGGTGAGAGCCTCATCTTTGGGCTGTAGTTTGTCTGCAGGCAAGGCAAGTCCAAGGCTGAAATCTTTGCTCCTGGGGTGAGGCCGGCAATGGCTGGAGGCGGTGCTGCTCAAGGCAGTGGAGAGAGTGGCTACTGACCAAGCTCAAACACAAGCACTGGGTGGGGTCTTTGATACCTCTGATGCTTTTAAAAATTAAGATTATTCTAAAGTTGTTGAGGTTTGAACGAGTTATGATTTGAAAATCATGCTTACCATCGCAAGCGTGCATCTGTATAACCATCTAAACCTGTGAAGACACTTAACAGCGTCTGTTGTCCCTGCCTTCTCACACCTTAGAAGCACTACACAACGCTGCGGTATGGAGCTAACTGGAGGCACGGAAGCAGGCAATTGCCAGGATGCCACGTGTTACAGGTCTAGTTCTCCAAAATTGCCTTATCCTAAGCAATATCCATGAAATCACTGCTAGCTGGCTATGTACAGCTAGAATGCATTAAAGCATAAAAGCAAAGCTACCCAAACATTTCCATTTGTAGCATCCAAAGTTATCCAGCACGAGGCACACTTGGGGAAGTGAGGCTTCAGTGTGGAGCCTGAACAGTTGGCGCACATCTTGCTCCGAGATGGTTCTCGGGGCAGAACACAAAGGGTGGGTATTCTTTCTGGCACCTCCTGCCTCTCTTCCAAGGACAGCACAGAGCGACTTTCCTTGACTATAAAAGGCACCAGAAGCCTGAACCCATCCTTCAATGCCAGAGGGCTTGAGGCTGTAAACCTGATTCAGCTGGGGAAGGACCGGGACAGGACCTCTAACTCTGCCCTCTGCTGGTCCCGCCCACTGTCGCCCAGCGCTCCTCCTAAGTGGGTCTGTAACTCCTCCGAGCATGGGGGTGGGGGGTGGGGGAAGGAAAATCTTTCCCTTTCTCAGATGTTGCTTGGAGTCACCTCTTCGATGGGAAATCCTCACAGAAGAGGCCAAGAAGCCGACTTCATAATCTTTAGATCAGACATAAAATCTCTCCAGCAGAGCTGAGGGGAATGCTGTCCTCCCTAAGCTAAAGTTTAGGATCTGTATCCCTGAATCTAGTAGCGTCAAGGCCCCCTCAGGCCCCCCTAGTGCTTGGTGACACACTTCTGTGGTCTCGCTTTCTATATAAACACAACACCACGCGGCGGCTTTCTTTTCTGAACTCTCACCCTCACACCAGAATTAAAAAGAAATTACCGAGAGTGAGAGTAAGTCAAACGGTCCCACCCGTGTGGTATTTACCCAGTATTTATTCCCAGTTTATGGAGAACATATGCAAAGAGGTTTTTCTTTGGGCAGCTGCCTGAGGGATGTTCCTAACGACACTGCTAGCCTCAGAGTTCTCTCTCTTTGGTGCTCTCGTAAACCCTCACGGATTGTCCCCTGTTACTTAGAAATCCCTCAGCCACAAAAGAACCACCACCCTCTCTACCTTGTAATGGCTTCCGCTACACACCAACGCCCACGCAGAGGCCCGTAAACCCGATTTACACCCTGAGCTCCTCGGATGGCTCACTCCTGTTTGTCCAGCTGAGCTGCGGGAGTCCATGAAGGAAGGTGTTGAGAGGTGTGACCATGCATGGGTGCAGTTGAGCAGGCGCGCAGGTGCGCATGCGCCCGCGCCCATTTCACTGTGTTGGCGAGTGTGCTCAAATGCGGGCCAGGGAAAACAGGGTAAGAGAATGAATTCGTGTTCCAGGGTTCGAAGCTCTTCTGAATAAATAAATAAGGGCTGTCTGTCGTCCCCCCCCCCCCCACACACAGATGGATGTAGTCCATCCATTCTGCCCGGTGAGCCCTCCCTTTCCCACCCCATCCCCCATTCTAAGGGGTGGCTGGCATCCTCAGAGTAGAGATTTTTACAGCATCACATGGGTTGAAAAAAAAAAAAAACTATGATAGCTATTGTAGTTTCTTTCAGAGAATAATCTATGGAGAAAATAGGATTACTCTCCTGCACTTAATTTCATTTCTAACTGAATTAGAGCGTTTGTAATTAAAAACATTGAAAGCCTATCTAATTAATTATTAAAAATTATGACCAGGGAAGCGATAATGTGTTCGGTGATAGACAGAGAGGCTTAACAAGAAGCAAGGCTTCTGGGAGGGAGGGCTAGCACTGAAAAGAGCCTCAGGCCTGTGCCTGAGAGTCCCTTGGCTCACTTGTTGGGAAAACCTACTAGGAACTGAGAGAAAAACACTGAGGAGCTGAAAGTCCTAGTAAGAGGTGGGATACACTATGACTCCCACATGCTCAGGACTGGCCCAAGCTATCCACAGGCAGCTGTTTCTCATCCTCCGGGAACTCTACCGCCCCCACCTTTTAATAAGGTTTTTCTTTTTAAATATTATTATTCAGACACATAAGGTCATTTTCATGTACATATATATATAATGCACTTTGAGCAAACTTACCCCAGATTTCACTGCCCTCCTTCTTTCTACTCCTTCTCAGGGCCATCTTCTGTAGTAGGCAATATTGTTACCCATTTTATAGATGAAGAAACTGAGCCACGAGAAAGCACAAAAGCCAAGGCTGATCCCAGCGGCCTGGCTCTGCATCCTAAGCTGTTGTCCTCTGTGCTGACTAGTCAATTAGCTAAGGAAGCAGAGAGAAAGGGTGGGTCGGAATCATTATGTAAGTGAAATGTCTGCAGAATTCAGAGCAGGAGAGGCCCAAGCTGCTAGGTGAGAGACTGACAGGGCCTGGTGCCCAGTGCATAGGAGATTCTTGGTGTGCTGAAGATTGAGGGTAATTGAATGAGGTGTTGGTCCTGCCTTCATAGTTCACCAAAATTGCTCTTAATTCTTTGATTTATTATTATTATTATTATTATTATTATTATTATTATTATGCACTGGGGACATGATGGGAAATGTGTCTGCCTTAAACAAGGTTGTTCAGTGTGTGGAATACTAAGCCAGAGAATAACCCCCATCAGCATCAGTTCAGAGAGCTTTAGTCTGAGGCTGTGGCGGAGCATCACGCCTTGCCTTCCCCGTTAGCATCCCTTAGCTTCCCCCAGAAAACTGTGCTATTTTCACTGTGATGTTGAGGGCTAATGATGCTTTCATTGCCCACAGAATACGCAGGATTCCAGAGAGCAAACAGCCTTGCTCCAAGCCACCCAGCCCCAGCCACAGGCATGCCGACAGGAACTTGGGTGGCGGTGGTGCGGCCGCAGGCTCAGATGGAGGCTGCTGCTAGTGAGAGCAGCCCTTTCCTGTCACTGCTGTCCTCTCCCTACCTTCTCCTCAACCTTTAGGCTGTGAGTCATGTGGGGTCGGGGATAAAGACATGTTGTCCTTCAACACGGTGCCATTGAGTTATATTCATTCATGTTGAGGTCCATTCCTCGGGGGCTCTAGTTGGGTATGTGGGGGCCTATGACCAGTGGTGCTGTCATGGACCTCAGAGGGAGAGGGAGAGGACTCATGTCTTCCCTATAGCAAGCAGTCACTTATTATTGGCATGGGTCCTGATGAACTTGAGGCGGTCTTCATATTTCCGTTTATACTCGAAAGGCTTTGCTCAAAAATCTTGTTGGGAGCTAGCTGAGTCTAGGAGACAAAGGCAGTATACAGAATGTGTTGGAACTGGGGTCTGGAGTGCCACCAACTCCATGTGTTTTCTCGCTGCCAGGATTTGCGTTGGGCAACCCTGTAAGCCTGGGTACCAGGGATGGGAAACTCTTCCATCACGTTACTGGTGGTTTGATGATGATGTTGTATTGCTCTTCGTGGCTGTGTGTGTGTCTGCCCTAACATGGTTAGTTTCTCAGAAACACAAAATGCATCCGTTGCCTTGTGTTCCAGCCACAATAGCTGGCAAACAGTGGGTGCCCAAGAAAACTTCACTGGATGCCTTTGAAATTATCCGATGGGGACATCTTTCTGTGGGGAAGAGGAAGACAAAAGAGCAGGCATCAGAGAGAACAGGAGAGTGAACCCGCACACTCTTCTATGATTACGTTTAATTTGTTCACAACCTCATATCCGAATCACCTCTCAAAGTCTCCCATCCCCAGTGTGGCCGCACTGAGTGTTATGTTTTCCATACATAATCCACAGCGTCAGTGAATCAGACCATCGGTATTCTAGCGTTGGCAGACCCACGGTGTCCACTACGGGAGCAGAAGTGGCTGGACACCTGTAAGTGGCCACTGGAGATTCATTATGATGTTATCATCTGACAGCCTTCCAATTTCTTAGAGACCTCTACTCAGGGGAAGTGGAGATGCTTACATCTGCAGGAAAGGATTGCAGGACGAGTCAGCATGAAGTAGAGTTAGGTTTATTAAGAAAAACCATTTTAAGTTAGGCTCAAGTACATGAGCTAAAAGAGAGAAGGGGGGGTGAAGAAAGGGTTAATTGTATACACACAAGAAGGAGAGCGAAGGTACTTCTCAAAAGACAGCAACCCTATTGCAGTGTGTTAACAGTAGCTACAGACATAGATTTGGTGGGTTTCAAAGTTATGTTGTCCAAAGGATTTAATTGTGTATGTGTGTGTGTGTGTGTGTGTGTGTGTTTGTTGTGTGTCATGGTACAAATGTAGACATCAGAAGATGACTCACAGTAGTCTGTTCTTTCTCTCTACCATGTGGGTCCCAGGGATCGATCCCAGATCATTAGGCTTGGCAGCAAGTACCTTTCCTTTACCCACTGAGACAGCAATCCTAAGTGTCCAAAGGATTTAAAAGATAAAGAAAAAAGTGTTTTGGTATACTTGCTTTTATCTGAGGAAAGTTTCTTCAGTAAAAGAAATTATAAGGTGGCTTCTGAGGTGCACAGTACAGGGCGAAAGGCTGATATGATAGAAACATAAGTCAAAGAAGGTATAAGGGATGCTCACTACGCATGGTGAAAGCGAGTCAAGGCTTGTGTTTGGCTTGTCAACATGACTCATCGTTATGTTTGTGAAATTCTCAAGAAAGTACAGGCTAACAGTTAAGAAAGAAATAAGGTATAATTCAGAAAGGGTCATGCATTTTTTTTTCTTTTTACTTGAAGCATAGATATTTGCCATATTAACACTGCTATTTGAAATATTTCTCCAAACAAAACAAACAAAAAAAAAAAACACAACATTGTCTCTGTGTAGGCAACCTTTAGAGCAATTTTCAATTAGCTGTGATGGAACTCTTCCTTTTATGAAGCAGGGGTGAAATTCGTTACATTCCCTCATCTTATCCTAAGTCTGATGCCTGTCAACCTGGTGTTTGAGTAGACTGCGCTGAGCAGATACAGTAACACTACATAGTTCATCCTCCAGTGGGGCTGGCGTCAACGGACTGCCCATTGAAGAGGGCCAAGGACAAGGAGAAGATAAACAATGGTGGCTGACCATTCAGCGCTGGTCTCAGTAGACTCTGGAGCTTTCTAGAACTGAAGTAGGACTCCACAGCCCAGCAGCACAGTGTGGGTAGCGCCATGCTGTGGGCTGAGGCTGTTGACTGGATGGAAAGGAGAGAGCGAACTGGGCAAGATCAGCCATTGCCTTTTGCTTCTTCACCACAGATGCAGTGGGACCGGCTGCGTCGAGCTCCCACCTCCACAGCTTTCCCACGATGACGGGGAAGACCTTTCTCCCTTAAGCTGATGTTGTCAGGGTATTTAGCAACAGGAAAAGTAAATAATACAAGAGGCGATGTGACTTAGGCCACTGAGGAAGGGATAGATTCCAGTCTAGCTCTTAGGCATCCTGTCTGGGCTTGGCTGTGGTATGGGTAGATGGAGAAGTGGGAAAAGAGATACAGCTGTCTTATATTTTAGTTCCATATAATTTTATAGCCAACAATATGATATTAGTTTCTGCTTTAAGTGATTGGTCATCTTTGAAAACAATCACAAAGGTCTGTTAGGCTTATCTGTTGTTCATCATTTCTGGCCGTCTTTATTCTTTCTTGTAGAACTGACTTTCCAGTTAGTATTGTTTCTCTTCCACTTCAAGCACTGATCATAAGACTCTAGTCAGGGAAGCAGACAGGCTAACTGAAGATCTTCACCTCTTCTTTAGGTCATCCCAAACTCCCAGTCTCATTCCTACTTCTGTAGCCGATCGACCACTTGTTGAGGCCTCCTCTTCCTCTCTGCCCGTTCCCACTGCATCCACTAGATCTTTCCCTCCAAACTTCTTTCTCCTCACTCATTGCTTTATTCTAGCCTTCGAACCCAGCAGGCACTACGTTCTGGGAACCCAGCCAACAAAGCAGGTAGCCTAAGTACAGGCCTTCACCTCCCCCTCTATTACTCCGAGTGTCATTCCCCAGTTCTGTAGCAAACCACTTGCTTTGGCCTCTCCCTCCTCCTCTTCCCTGATTCCCTAAGCAGTTACCCTGCTTTACTCCTGCCTGTTGACACCCTCTGCTTCCCACCCCAACCCAACCCTATTCTTACATGTTGTCTCCGAATACCTAAAACCACCTTTTTTACCTGGAAACCCCAGTGGCCACGCCTATCAGGATCCCAGAAGAATTTCTCACCAAGCAATACACAACCACCACATTCTTCTAAGAGCAGAGAGGAAATAGAAACTCAACAAAAACAAAACACCCCCACTCAACAAAGACAAGACCAGGTAGCGGATCCTAGAATTACAATTTCCCTAAACCCAGATGCCTAGATGCCAGCATAAAAACAAAATCCTAACAGCCAAGACAAAATGTCCACCAGAGCCCAACAGCCTTAGCACAGTAGGCTCTGAGTATTGCAATATAGCGGAAGCACATAGAAAAGACCTTAACAGAGCCTACATGGAGATGAAGAAATCCCTTGAAGAAATCTGTGAAAACACAAAAACAGTGGAAGGAAATGAATAAAATAGTGCAAGACCTGAAAGTAGAAATAGAATCACCAAAGAAAACCCAACGGAAACAAATCTGGAAATGGAAAAAAAAAAAATTAGGAACTCAAGATGGAGCCTCCGAGGTAAGCCTCACCAGCAGAACACAAGACATAGAAGGGGGAGTCTCGAAAACTGAAGATAAGATAGAAGCAATGGATACCTTGGTCAAAGAGAATGGTGAGTCTAAGAAAACATACAGAAAATCTGGGATACTATGAAAACACCAGATCTAAGAGTAATAAGAATAGAGGAAGGAGAAAACTCCTCGCCCGGACGATACCGGCGCTCCGGCGCTGGCCCGCGGGACACCGCGGCATCAAAAGCAGGACTCATCCTATGCTGCAGCCGGCAAAGGCCAGCTCTCCTGCTCTTATACCCTTGGCAGCAAAGGGGCAGAGGAGGGGGTCGTGTCTCCCTTGCTTAAACCACCTCACTGCAGACTAGGGATGGGACCAGCTCTCTGGGATGGGATGGCAGTTGAGGGGTGGGACTGGCAGTCTAGCCTTTGGTGGTAATGCAAACCTGGGACATCAACACAGACCTGGGCTGACATAGGATCATGGATCCAGACATGGGCCTTGGCAGCAGCCTGGGTCCCAATATCCCCATGTCTTCAGGTGGCAGCTCAGGCCACTCAGATTAACATGTTCCACTTGGCCACACAGCCCTCAGATATCCACATGGTATCCATGGTAGCCCAGACCACAGACATCGGCTTGGCCTTTGGTGATAACTTGGGCCACAGACCCCATACAGCAGGATCACGCACCTAGACATGGTCCTTGGTGGCAGCCTAGGCCAAGACCTCATGGGGTCCTCATGTCTGCCTGCTCCTCAGTGCCGTCGAGTGTCCAGCCTCACCTTTTCCACAGTGTATGAACCCCTTAGCTTCACTTTCTCCTCCATCTCTCCACCACACATTCTTTTATTGTAGTGGTGACCACAGCAGGGTATCTTTCTCTTGGCTTCCCCAGGTCCAACATTGGAATTCTTAACATCTATGCACCAGACACAAGAGCACCCAAGTTTGTAAAAGAAACATGACTACAACTTAAGTTACATATTGACCCTCATACACTGTTAGTGGGAGACTTCAATACCCAACTCTTACTGAAAGACAGATCATCCAGACAAAAACTAAACTCAGAAATGCAGGAGCCAATTGATGTGATAAACCAATCTAGCAGGAATTTACAGACCATTTTGTCCAAACACAAAATAATACAACTTCTTCTCAACACCTCATAGAGCTTTTTCCAAAGTTGACCACATCCTCAGACCTAAAGCAAGTCTCAGCAGATACAAGACAATTGAAATAATTCCCTACGCCTTATTTGACCTCCATGGATTAAAGTTGGATTTCAACATTAGAAATAATAGAAAGCCCGTGGAAACTGAACAACTCACTGCAGAATGAAAAATTGGTCAAGACAGAAATTAACAAAGAAATTAAAGACTCTCTGGAATTGAAGGAAAATGGAATCACAACATACTCAAACTTATGGGACACAATGAAGGTGATTCTAAGAGGCAAGTTCTTAGCACTAGATGCCTACATAAAAATATTGGCGAGATATCATGCTAGTATCTTAACAGCACATCTGAAAGCTCTAGAACAAAAAGCATTCACATCCAAAGGGAGTAGATGGCAAGAAGTCATCAAACTCAGGGATGAAATCAACAAAACAGAAACAGAATAACTCAACAAACCAATGAAACAAAAAGTTGGTTCTTTGAGAAAACCAAGAAGATTGACAAACTCTTATTCAGATTAACTAAAAGGTAGAGAGGATCCAAATTATAAACTTAGAAATGAAAAGGATATAACAGACACTGAAGAAATCTAGAGAAGTATAAGGACACATTTTAAAAACCTGTATTCTGCCAAATTGGAAAATCTAAAATAAATAGATAATTTTCTCTACAGGTACCACTTATCAAAGTTAAATCAAGATCAGATAAACAAGTAAAATAGGCCTATAACCCCCAGTGAAATAGAAGTCCTTGAAAGTCTCCCAAAGAGAACAACAAAAAAAAAATCCAAACAAAAAAGTCCAAAACCAAAACAAAACAAACTAAAACCAACCAACCAACCAACCAACCAACAAAACAAACAAACAAACAAACAAACAAAAAATACAAAACAAATTTAAAAAACTAAACAGGGCCGGATGGTTTAAGTGCAGAATTCTATTAGACTTTCAAAAAAGTTAATGCCAATACTCCCCAAATTATTCTACAAAACAGAAACAGAAGGAACATTGACTAACTCATTTTATGAGGCCATAGTTAACCTGATACCCAAACCACATAAAGACCCACCACAGAAAAGGAATTACAGAGCAATTTTTTTTTAAAAAAAAAACATAGGTGCAAAAGCACTCAATGAAATACAAACTAAATCTAAGAACACATCAATAATTATCCACCATAATTAAGTGAACTTCATCTCAGAGATTCAGGGTTTATTCTACGTAAGTAAATTGATAAATGTAATTCACCACATAAACAAACTGAAGACAAAAACCACATGATCACACCCTTAGATGCAGAAAATGCTCTTGACAAGTCCAACTTCATGACAAAAGTCCTAGAGAGATTGGGGGTACTAGGGACACGCCTCAACATAATAAAGGCAGTTTACAGCAAGCCGTTAGCCAACATCAACTAAAAATGGAGAGAAACTCAAAGCCATCCCACTAGAATCAGGAACAAGAAGTTTTTCCTTTCGCTCCATACCTATTCTGTTATAGTACTGGAAGTTTTAGCTAGAGTAGTAAGAAAACTGAAGGAAAACAAGGGGATCACATACTGGAAAGAAAGAAGTCAAAGTCTCTTTTAGGGTACTATGATAGTATAGACATGTGACCCTGAAATGAGTTGGGGGGGCAGAAGGAAGGTTGAAGGGGAAGATCTATGTGATGCACTGAAGATGGGGACAGGTAGAGGAGAGGCTGCCACAGCTTGGTGCTACAGAGCTAGGGACTGGGGAATAGACTTGGAGGAGAGAGGTGTAGATCTGCAGTTAGCCCACCTGCTTCCCTCTATAGGTGGAATCTTATACCCCACCTAGCGTAGACTCATAACCTGCATAGTAACAAGGCCTGCCAGTGATTGCTGTGGACATCCAGTTTTGAAAAGCATTCCTTCAAAGTAGTAGGTTTTGACCTTGGCTACACTTTACAACCACTTGAGGAGTATTGAAAAAAATGCCTTAGTTCTTGGCTGTATTTTGACCAATTAAATCTTAATCTGTAGAGCTGCGACCAGGGCGTGGGGCTAGGGGTTCATTATGAAAGCGCTACAGGTGATTCCAATTTGCGGAGAATCACCGCTTACGGATGGATTTAAAAAAAAAAGTTTATTAAGTTCACCTGGCATTTGGCTAATGTCTGAAACCAAACCGCACTCCAGGCCAATTAAAGTCACAGTGCCTAAGGGCCAGCAGGGTACCAACATATGCACTGGTGAGTTCCTCGGGTGAGCATACTGTGCAGCCTGGATTAAAAGCAGGGTGCGTTGGGGCTTGGTCCTGTAAGACATCTCCTCCCTCATTGTTGGGCCAGGTACCTCCCGAAGTGTTCCCATGACACCTCTGCTCATTGTACTTTCTGCCTAGCGCTTTGCTGCGCGTGCGCGTCTATTTTCATCAACACCATTAGACTGACAACTCCCGTGGGAGGGGCGACTGTTTTATTTTCTTTTGTTTCTCACAGTGCTTGGCGCATAGGACAAACTCATCAAGAAACTTATCCTATTACTTTTATTCTTATTACATACAGCCTTAAAGTTCACCGTGGTGCGCCCGCGGCAAAAGTCTGACAAAGGGATGTTTGACTGAGGTAGGCGGAACAGCTGGGAAGCTTCGGCAAGGCTCTGGGTAGGAAGTGACAACTGGAGCAAAGGTGGTGGTGTCTGAGCTCACAGGGAAGGGGCCAGGGAGGGCGAGCACCAGGGGGTAAGACTGAGAGCTCTGCCCGCTTGCTATGCTGCTCGCTATGCTGCTCTAATAGAAGAGCGGGTTTCTGTTTGCCTCGGAGCTTAGAGGCTCCAAGTCCAAGACCAAGGTTTGCGCTAGGGTGGGTTCCCCCAGGGAGCTGTGGGGAGGAAGTGCTTCGTGCATCTCTGTTTGCTTTCTGGGAGTTTGTTAGCACTCTCTGGTGTTTCTAGGTTTATGGTGCACCACTTGCGCTCTATCTTTATCTTCTTAAAGTCTTCTCCATATATGTGTGTGGAGGCCAAAGGTCAATGTTAGGTGTCTTCCTCTAGCTTGGCCTGATGTTCTGAGTCAGGGTCTCTCGTTAAACCTAGAGCTCACCCACTGGTCAGACTGGCTGTCCAGTGAGCCCCAGGCATCCTCCTTCCGATGATGAGACTACAGGTTTATGTGTTGCCATTCCTCCCTGACTTATATAGATCAGGGGATTCGAACGCAGCTCCTCACGCTTGCCTGGAAAGCCCTTTTCTGACCCTGCCCTATCCCCAGCCTATTTCCCTTTTCTTAATGATGCATCTTGTTGGATGGCCCATCTGTCAGGGTAACGCCCATCATTGTGAAGTAACGGGAGATCAGGGCTTCAATGTGTGGAAGGGACAGGAGTCAACCCACAGTGTAATACATTGTGCACTCAGGTACTTTGGTTTTGTCATTTGGATTTTTGTCCTTGTGAACACTTGTTTTTAGGTTTTTCCCTCACAATCCTAACTTACGTAAAGGAACTCTGGGGATGTTGACAAAACTGGCAAGTGTCATTGGCGAGCTGAAGACCAGGATGAGCTGAATAAGCCCAGAATAGCCAGGGGAGTGGGAAGATGCTGTCGTTCTTGGTTGTTCCCTCGGTGGTCTGAAGCGATGCTCTGAGAAGCCTCCAGCCTCTGGGCCAACCACAGCCTAAGTGAGCTTTCGGGACAACAGAGGCAGAGAAGCAGGCCTGCTACAGAACTCAGGTGTTGTCTCCCCCCCCCCCCACTTTCTTTCTTTGCAGTTGATTGTTAGGAGCCCGACTTTCCTTGTTAACTGTTCTTTTGTGATTTTTTGTTTGTGGCAATTAAACGGCAGTGCAGGTTTGGTAATTAGCCGCTGTAATTAGAAACACTTTCGGGTTAGGAGGGCATTTCCTCCCTGGGTCCAGGAGTTGCCACTGGTGCTCTCTTGACACTGCTTGCATTTGGTTGGTGGCTGCAGCAGCTGGACACAATTAATGGCAGAGGAGGCTTTCTGCTAACAGTGACACCTTGCATCCTGCCCTCACAGTTCTCCCTGGCAGCTGAAGGGCAGCCCTGAAAAGCCATGAGGTCTGCTCCCGGTGTGAATCATTCCCAGGCCTCCATCCTGCCCTTGGGTCTGGGCTTCCATGCTAGAATCTGGACGAGGTTATGCGGAGAAGCCAGTGCCTGCCAGAACCGGGATATGTCCTCACACATTGTCTTTTCTGCCTGCTTTTTTTCCAACATGAAGTCAGGAGGACTTTTAGAGATTTATGAAAAAAAAAAAAAAACTTTTTACATGGGACACCTGTATCTCTTGTTAAAACAAAGGTTGTATCAGGGTGTCGTGGTATGTGTCTTTAATTCCAGCACTCGGAATGCAGAGATCTAAGTTTGAGGCCAGCTTGGTCTATAGAATGAGTTCCAAGGACAGCCAGAGAGCTACACAGTAAGCAAAACTCTTCTTAAAAACAAAACCAAAATCGAAACATCAAACACAAACACACACACACACACACACCAAACAACCCTCCCCTCAAAGGTTGTAGAGAAAAACCCACCACTGTTCTCTCCTGAAAAGCAAAACAAAACCAAGAGAATTCTAACAATCCTGAACTAAAACTCCACAGCAAAACCCTGCAGGAGTGGGTCTTAAGTCATAGGAGAAGCAGGGAGTCCTGTTTACAATCTGTAGTTACCACATCTTGAGCCTCTGGGAAGAATAAAAGGGTTTTAAACTGTGAAAAGTGTGATTTATCTTTTCTGTTCTCTCTCTCTCTCTCTCTCTCTCTCCTGTTCTCTCTCTCTCTCTCTCTCTCTCTCTCTCTCTCTCTCTCTCTCCCTCCTCCCTCTCTCTCTCCCTCTCTCCCCCTCCTCCCTCCCTCCCTCCCTTTCTCTGTCTCTGTCTCTCTTTCTTTGTCAGTCTTGATTTCTTTTGTCTTCCATCTCTAACATGCAGGGTTTGGATTTAATTTAAGGGGCTTGCCTAGAGGCTCAGAAAGGAGCTGAAGAAAGTTCTGTGTTGGGGTTTGTAACTATTGGTTGGGACCCTGACACCCATAAGACACTCTCCTTCCAACCTCCACCTCTCTGCCCATCCCTGATCATTGCTGGGAGAGCCTCTTGGATCAGTCTGTTTTAAGAGGCTCAGAATCACCCAGGAGGGCTCACAGGTCCTCTCAGAATTACTCTCACCACCCTCCAAATAAGTAGACACTTTCATGTCCCTTAGCTCAAGGTCTCAGGGCAGGGCAGTCTCTGAAGGGGATCACCAGGAGTTCTGACATCTATTCAGAATCTTTTTTTAAATTACACTTCTCCTGAGTGTGGTATTCTCTTCCACGATATCTATTTTTCATTTGAAGGGAAAGATGACATTTTTCCCCCACCAGGTTTGTGATTAAAATTGATGATTTCTTACAGATGGTGCCTGTCTGCTATGACCTGGGGGGTGGGGTGGGGGAGGGGGTGGGCAGAGGTGAAAAAAAAAAAAGAACTGTTGACAGCACTTACTTGAGGAACATGAGGGTCAGTTGTCACTAGAGTGGGGCGAAGCAGTGGGAAGGGTTCGAGAACCACCTCATGTTTCTGGGTGGCAGGGTTTGGGGAAGCCCTTGTTCTTTTTACCCCAATCCTCAGCTGGTGTGGTGTGGTGCTGAGGAGACAGACGACCTGGGTTCACCATGGCGACTTACCTCAGTCTCCTCCTTTCTTTGAGTCTTCCATCACGGGACCTGAAGAACTAGGCAAGACCAGCGAGCACGCCATGCTGGCCAGATGTGGCCGGTTCCTGACGTTCGCTTGTCAAAGGAACCTTAATGTCTTGTGATAATTAGAGTCCCTAGAAGCAAGGGTCGTGGTGGTAGGGAGGGTGCCTATGGATTCAGGAGGAGCAACTTGCCTGTGGTGTGCATGTGCTAGTGCGTACAGTGGGAATGCTTTTACACTCCCGTCTCTGCCCTGCTATGAGATTTTCTTCTGTATTAGGCTGGGCTCTCTACAGGATCAGAACTGATAGACTGTGTGCTTATTGTAAATGATGCTTTATTAGAGTGGCTCACGACAGATTGGGCTGGGTGGTCCAATGGTGGCCAGATGCATGCTGGAGAGGCCCAGATCCAGTTTTAGAAGTTTCCTTGGTTTTCGGAAGTTTCCTCCGTTTAGGAAGCCAGATGCTGCAACAGTCTTGGTGTAGTGCTTGCTGAAGGCCTGGGAAGTAACCAGAGAATCTCTAGTCTTCAGTCCAGGCTGACAGGAGAAGCTGTATGCTGTTGCTTGTGAGGGATGTTAACAGCACCAGGAGGAAGCCCAGGCAGGCAAGCAAACAGGGCTGATTTCCCAATCCTGTTTATAGCTGAGTTACTGCCAGCTCTCATCTAACCCCTCCTCAGTATTCCCTCATAGATCCACCCAGGGGTGGCTCTCTTAGTTGATTCAAGATCCAATCAAATAGGCAATCAAGATTAACCCACACAATGTGGCAATGTGTGGATGTGTCCAGGGTGGTGTGTGTGTGTATATATGTGTGTGTGTGTGTGTGTGTGTGTGTGTGTGTGGTGTGTGTATGTGGTGTGTGTGTGTGTGTGTGTGTGTATGTGGTGTGTGTATGTGGTGTGTGTGTATGTGGTGTGTGTGTGTGTGTGTATGTGGTGTGTATATGTGGTGTGTGTGTGTGTGTGTGTGTGTGAGTGTGTGTGATGGTAAGGCTGGTCCTTAAGGACACAGTGACATCTGGTTGATTTATCTTGGTCACAAAGGCACTAGAGGGAGAAAAGAGCCAGGTCAGGAATTCTCGAGACGGCAAACAAAGTCTCACTCTACCTATAAGCCTGACATTTGTCTGTCACTAGAGAATGTCCACTTTCACGCAGGGCACTTCTCAAACTTAGTTCCCTTCTTTATTCCTACCAGTGATTAGCCTGCAGGTACGTGTGTGTAACGCCTGCATGCCTGGTGCCCACAGAGACCAGAAGAGGGAGCTGCATTCCCTGGAACTGGAGCTATGGGTTTGGGAGTCACCATGTCGGTGCTGGGAACTGAACGTGGGTACACGGAGGATCTCTCTGGTCGCCTTTGTTCCCTCTTATTTCTTCCATAGTTCCTGCTCCTTTGTGAAGATATTCTTTTTGTTGACTGAGTTATGTACTTTAAATTGTGCTCCTTTAGTCCATCACTTCTTTCCCAACAATGCCTCTAAGATAGTCATTTTAAAAATGTATGTACTTATTTTATGTTTATGTGTATGTGCCTGGGTGTATCTGTGTATTCCACAGGAGTGCAGGAGGCCATGGAAATCTGCGCCGCGCTACCGTCTCGCCAGCAAGAACGACGCGACACATCAGGATCCTTCTGCAGTAAAGCTTTAATGCATCTCGAGAGGCAATGCATAAGCTACTGGAAAGCGGAGACCCCAAGGTGAAAAACCCTCTCCCTTATATAGGAAATATTCTCCGCCTAGGACTTGTAGCTCCCTGGTTGGCTGCTCACTATCGGCCCAGATGATGCCACGGGANAGGCAGGGCGCAAGGGATGGAAATTTACCCGGCACATGCGCAGACCACTTGTTTACCAGTTAGAACACCGGATGCCAGCACCATCTTGCCATGGCGATTGTGAGGACGGCTCCCCACAGAAATCAGAAAAGGGTGTGAGATTCCCTGGAATTGGAGTTACAGGTGGTTGTGAATCTTCATATGGGAACTGAATCCAGGCCCTCTGCAAGAGCAGTAGTCAAGTCATCTCTCAGCTCCAGTTTTACAGGGCTGTCTTAAAAACTACACTTGGGGGCTGGAGTGATGGCTTTAGTGACTAAGAGCACTGGCTACTTTTTCAGGGGACCTGAGTTCAATCCCCACGACCCACATGGTGGTCCACAACCATCTGTAACTCTTCCTAGAGGATCTGATGCCCTCTTGTGGTCTTTGTGGAGATTGCACACATGTGGTGCACAGTCACAGATACAGGCAAAACATCCATACACACAAAATAATAAAATAATTTTTAAAAAAAGATGGGGAAAATCTGTGTTTGCCTCTAGTGCCACTTAGGCAGTATCTCCTTCCTTCCTTCCTTCCTT
>NC_034590.1:44920251-44922579 GCF_900095145.1 Mus pahari | reverse complement strand
TTCCTTCCTTCCTTCCTTCCTTCCTTCCTTCCTTCCTTCCTTCCTTCCGTTTCTCTGTGTAGTGCTGGCTGTCCTGGAACACACTCTGTAGACCAGGCTGACCTCGAACTCAGAAATCTGCCTTCCTCTGCCTCTCAAGTGCTGGGATTAAAGGCGTGCACCACCACTGCCCGGCTCAGTAATTTCTCAAACTTCACTGTGAACTCAAATTTTCCTCTTATTTCAGCCTAGTGCACATTCAACCTTAACCTGCTTTACTCAGTGATTGAAGTTATCTAGCACTTCAGGAAAGTGCTACAATGTCAAGTTAACCTGTTTAGTCATTGCACATAGCGGAGTTCAAACTCATGCATTGCTGATGCAGAGCTGTGCACCTGTACTTCTCTGAACCTCAGATCCTAGGGCAGGAAATAGACAATAGCAAACCTCATCCCGGGTCCCCAGAAGTATTGACATTCTAAGCGTTAGCTGGCCTTGGATTCACTCTACAGACCAGGCTGGCCTGGCACTCACAGAGACCCACCCGCCTCTGCCTCCTAAGTGCTAGAATTAAAGGCGTAGTCCACCACGCCTGCCTGTATGCCTCCTGCAGTGTCTGCTATGAACCAAGTCCTAAGCAATCTGAGTTTCTCTGTTCTTTCTTGGAAGGAGAAAACTTGCTAAGTGTGAAAAAGCATCAGGAACAGAGCTTTGCGGTGGATGGGTCTTGTCACAAATCTTCAGGCTCTGTGCTTGAGCAGTGGCCTCTGCTTTCATCAGGCAATTAGACAGATGGGCACGAGCCCTCGGCTTAACAAGTGGATGCATCTATGTCAAGAAAACACTACAGAACTTCACAAACACCCAGTTTACTCTCAGCTCCTGAGTTCTGTGTGAACAATACCGTCGGAGTGGTCATGTTTTTAAGACTTTAAACAAAATTGCCACTCAGCGGGTACATACACACTTCCATGTGTGCAGAGGCAAGCGTGAACACGTACACACCAAAGCTAAAGGGTCTAGCCAGAGCTAAACAATATCTGGGCATTGTTCCTCGGGTGCCACCAACCTTGTCTTTTTGCTTGTTTGCTTGTTGGTTGGTTGGTTTTGAGGCGAGGCCCCTTCATGGATGTGAGGACACCACACCTGGCTGTTCAGGTGGGAACTGGGATTTCAATGCAAGTCTCCATGCTTGCGTGGCAAGCGGTATATCAGCTGAATTATCTCCCTAGCCCCCAAAATGTTATTTCTAAAGAGTCTAATGTGCTTGCTGGGAACTTAAAACTGCCCGAGAAATGAGTCTATTAACAAAGCGTACCTCGAGTGGTGGAGTGCCTGTGATTAATGGAGCAGTTCGTGTGAGACTCTTCTAAATTAAGGTCCAATGAGTTCCAGGAATCAAATGTTGAAAATTAGATTATTCAGATTTCCCCCATCTTTGTTAATTATCGGATTTTTAAAAATTGCACTGTGATTTAATTAGGTGTGGGAATAAAACCCACAGTCCTTGCTCTGTTCAAGGATGATAAATTCTTAATACTGGGGCCAAATTAGGATTCTGTGTTCTTAATTTCTTTGCTATGACCCCGCAATTGACTCACTTAACCACCTTAGTAGGTACTCAAAGCTCCTCAAATTGTTCTCGTATGGAGTTGCTAAGTGCATGTACAAGATGGAAGATATTGTGTGTGTGTGTGTGACTAGATCTCTTTGTAGTAGTTTCCTGAGGATGGGTATGGCTCAAGAGTGAGGTAGAGTTGTGTGCCGTTTCACTAAGGGAGAGCTCCTACTTAGATCCGTGTTGATTTCAGACATATTTTAACTATGGATGTGGAGTGGGTTAGCAGAGAGTAGAATAATACCCAAGGGGACAGCTGGGAGCCTTGGGTGAGACCAAGAAAGGTAGATGCTATGGTCTGACTGTAGAAGGCCCCCAGAGACGCATGCATTGAGTACATGTCTCCTGTGCATCCATGGTTCAAGATGATGGGGGCTTCCTCCTGATCTCTCAACAGATTCATGTGGATGGACTTAGAAGATAGTGAAGGTTATAGGAGGTAGATCCTTTTTTTTTTTTTTTTATGTGCTTTGGTGTTTTGCCTGCGTGTATGTGGATATGAAGGTGTCATATCCCCAGGAACCCGAGTTACAGTCGTGAGCTGTGGTGTTGGTGCTGGGAATTGAACCCAGGTCATCTGGAAGAGTAGCCAATGCTCTTATCTGTTGAACCAAGGAGACAGATCTTGATGGGAGGAAGTAGATTCATGGGAATTTGCCCTGGGAGGCTCTGTCCTTTCCCTTGATCTCTCTCTCTCTCTCTCTCTCTCTCTCTCTCTCTCTCTCTCTCTC
>NC_034590.1:44898883-44920165 GCF_900095145.1 Mus pahari | reverse complement strand
CTCTCTCTCTCTCTCTCTCTCCTGAATATGAGGTGAGCTACTTTACTCTGTGACACGTTCCCTGCCACATAATGTTCTATTAACGAAGCCAGGTAGTCATGGACCAACCCTCCAACCGGTAAGTCAAAATCAACCTTTTATCATTTAGGTGGGTTTTCCTCTTGTGTCGTTTCATCACCGTGACAGAGGGGAGAATATTAAAGAAGTGAGGAGAAGTGGATGTATTTAAAATGAGGAGAAAGTATATAGATGATCTGCACTCTGTAGCATGGCTTGTGATTATTCTGACGAGACAAGGTACAACATACCTTTGTGTTTCAATATCTCAAGCCCTCTTCCACAAGGAGAGAGATTAAGTTCCCTACCCCTCTTATTTTACTTCTCCATAAGTAAATCTCCTTTATTTGTAGGGAATGTGCTTTTTTGAACCCAGAGGTGATTAAATATTGATTTGGTTAAGAATAGAGATGTAGCCTCCATTTAAATCCTGCAATCCATCCTTGCTCTCCTTTGCCCCATCACTTCTATCCCCATTTTCTGAAAACCAGCTTAGCTAACCGTGCCCTGTATGGCTTATTCAACTTCATCTCAAGAAGAAATGCTAATGACAGCGATTCCCTGACAACCAAACAAGCCATTTGGACCCTAGGTTTGGGGAGAAATGAAAGTAATTGTTTAAATATCAGTTAACGAGAATGCTCTGTTGTTTTGCCAGGGCAGTGCTAGAAAAAGCTGGCTCTTTATCTGATGATGGAAGAACTTGAGAATTGCTTAAAGCAGTTTGTGCCAGTAACAGCATGAGATTTATACATCTCACTTGGGCAGCCACCGGACTCTGCAACCAGGAAACTGCAATACCAGATCGATCCCAGAGAGTGATAGGTGCACACCTTCTGGTAGGTTCTTTGTGTAGTAGTGAAGACAGTGTTCTATCTGCTCATCATAGAGTGGGAAAGTCCCAGTAACTCTGTTCCTTTCTAGGGAAGAACATTCTTCTTTAGTCTTCAGAGAGAAGAAAGGGAAGCTAGACTGCCTCCCTGCGACCCTCCGGACAAGCACAAGGAGGCTAGCAGCAGGCAGCTAACTATCTTTGCTGCCCTGGGAAGTGTGCCTAACAGCCAGGGATGTCCACACCAGGGCAGGTGCTCTTCTGTACCACGGCCTCTCCACTTCAGCACTACTGACGTTTTAGGCCTGGGGAGAGGCCTCAGTTTGTAAGCTTCTTGATCCACAGCCTATGCCCTTGAGTTTGGAGCCCCAGTATCCATGAACAAAATGCCAGGAGCAGTGTGGCTCATGAGCTGGGGTTAGTCGGTCTAGTTGAATTAGTGAGTTCCAGGTTCAATGATAGACCCTGTCTTAAAAAATAAGATAGTGACTGAGGAAGACACCTGCTACTGACTTCTGGTCTCCCCGTGAACATGCAATACATACACATGCACCCAAATGCACGTGCGCGCGCGCGCGCGCGCGCACACACACACACACACACACACACACACACATACTCTTACCCTCCACACAAACACATGAGTCTTTCCTGATAGGAGATGTCTGCAGGACATCCACTAGCATTGCTGGACTCTATTCCTGAACAGGACAGAAACAACTCATTCTCCATAATGGCAACCAAAAATGTCTCCAGGTGTGGCCACATATTTGCTGGAGGAGATGCTAACTTCTAAGAAGTTCAGCATAAATATAATGTGAGACACATATGTAATTAAACTTTTTCTTGTAGCACAGAAAAAAGAAAAATAAATGAATATAAATAATGCATCCTATCTAATCTAATTATTCAAGATATAACAACCATAGCAGTAACGAATATAAAATCATTGTGGTGTTTCATCCTTATTTTCTGGGAGGGCACAAACCTCCTTGAAATCTGGTGGGTATCACATGCTTAGAAGGTATTTCAAATCTTGCAGTCGACATTTCAAGCATTGATAGCCATAAACAGTGAGTGAATGGGTATAAAGGCCAACACAGGAACCGGCTTTACTCCTTGACTGACTGTGACTAGGGTCTATAAATTCCTTTGCATTGTTTTGAAAAGGTAGCTTGGGTGGGATTGTCTTTCTGGCTGAAAGCATCCTAATACAAGGCCACGTGGCTCTTCTTGTTATTTGAGGTATTAAAAAATCTCTGGTAGAGATCTTTGCTAGCATTTGTTCCTTGTTATGTAAGCTTTGGTCATAATGGCTAAGAACACTCCTTGTGTGGTCTGAAGATGCTGTTTCTGCAGGAACAGCCAGGCATCTTCCTGCATACCATGTGACTATTCGGCTTCCTGGGGAGGGCCTTGCTCCTCTTTGAGCATGCTTGTTTGCTGCTTTTTTTTTTTTTTTTTTTTTAATCATTCTATGTCTTACCCCTAAGTGGGGGCTTCTTTGCTTGTGATCTGCTCTCATGGGTTCAGCATATTTCTCTGCGACAGAAGCAGTAGATCCAAATGTTGAGATGGGAATTCCATTAAAGGTGAATGAGCAGAATCAAGTGGACTCTCTTGGCCACAGTTTGGGGTACAGGAAGGTGGAAGGACTTTAGGCAGGGTTGTCAGTATCAGGAGTTGATAGGGAAGCCTGGCACGGTGATGCATGTTTGCAAGCCCGAAGCTGGGGAGGTGGAGGCAGGAAGGTGCCCGGCGTTTGCTGACTGAGCTGAATTGTCAATCTCCAGGCCAATGAGAGACCCTGTCTCAAAAACCAAGGCTGACAGCTCCCAAGGAATGACACCAGATACTGTCCTCTAGCCTAAACACACACACACACACACACACACACACACACACACACACACACACACACACGCATGCACATACACACACGCACACGCACACACATGAATGCAGACCTGAACCCACTTACCCACAGAAAACAACAGAGATTTCACAAGGAAATTATTTAGGGAGTGTTTCTTTTTTCCTTGGAAGCAGCAGGCTTACATAACTGAAAACACCTGGGCTTACAACACAGCCTTTTACTCTGAGAACTGTCGGTGTTAGAAATAGAAAATGTCATCCTGCACCCTCCTCTGCCTGTTCTAGGTGAAAAGGCTCAGGAGTAGTGAGGTTGAACAAGCGTCCTCTCAGGACGGTAACCTGCTCTCCTGAAATTTTTTTTTTAAAGCTCTCCAAAGAAGTTGCAATCATAGTCCAGAGTTTGCATCTGTATTCCACCCAGCTTCCCCAGTGGTGTCTTATAGAATCACAGCCTCTTAGCTCCTAGAAATAGAGTTAATAAGTACACCACCAGTGGCAGCCTTAACTCAAATCCCCGGGCCCTCCCTGTTTCTCCACGTGTTCTTTCTTTGGGGAAGTTTGTTCAATGGGATTTCACTACACCCGCGTGACCGTCAACATAACCAGGACACACACCTGTCTAAGCCACCCAGATAAACTTCCCTGGTCCTGACTTTAAATCCCAGCACTGAATGCTCTTCACGATGTAACTCAGGAACTCGGTCACTGTCCCCGGGGTGGGGATAGGGGGTAGGGGTGGGGGTGGGACCCTCCGGGGACACTGGCCTCTCACTCAGCACTATGTCCTAAGGATCCATCCACACATTTGGTTGTGTTCACCAATAGTTCTTTTGTTTTTATTGCTGCATTGTTTATCATTTTGTGGACATACTCTGTGAAGGATGTGTGGGTGGTTTTTAATTTAGGACTGTTTATAATAAAACAAAGACAAAACAAGCAAACAAACAAACAAAACATATTCTGGACATTACAAGTACACTTGTAATTGTTTTTCTAGTGCTGTGAGCTGAAGTCTGATCTTGAGTGTTACTATTCATGTATTTTTATGTGTGTAGGCCTGCATGACTATTATGTGCCCTCCATGTCTACAAGAGCCTGAGACAGCCAGAAGAGTGCATTAAATTCCCATGAACTGGAGTCATGGGTGGTTTCGAGTTGCTAAGTGGATGTTGGGAACTGAACCCAGGTCCTCTGCACGACTAGTAAGTGCTCTTAACTGCTGCGCCATCTCTCCAGGCCATAGTTGCTATTACTATCTTTCTACAATCCTCACTTTGTAGTAATTTTCACCTGGGTTGCCAAGACAGAAATGATCAGAAGAAACACAGACTGATTCCCAAGTCTTAGATACATTCCTCACCAACCCTGTTGACTTTATGGATCAGACATATCAGGGAAGATATTTCTAAGATCAGTTGTTCTTAAGGAGGCTCCCAGAGCACGTTACCTGGGCCCTGACCTCACTCACATCTGATAGACTTCTAGCCATGCCCAGCCCCTGACCTGCTGAGTCAGCAAGCAGTTGGCCTGTGGAGCCAGTAGTCTGTGTTTAAATCTTTAGAAAACAAATGGGTAAGGTAACAGCAGCAAGGCCTCAGGCTTCCATCAAAAGGTGTGATTTAGGGGCTGGTGAGGTGGCTTAGTGGGTAAGAGCACCCAACTGCTCTTCCGAAGGTCCTGAGTTCAAATCCCAGCAACCACATGGTGGCTCATAACCATCTGTAACAAGATCTCACACCCTCTTCTGGAGAGTCTGAAGACAGCTACAGTGTACTTACATATAATAAATAAATAAATCTTTAAAAAAAAAAGAATTCTTTCTAAAAAAATAAAAAAAAAAGGTGTGATTTAGAGGTTGGTTGTGTACAGTGCGCAGGCCAGGCATGCAGGGGGCCAGTATGTTGATTGACACCGACCCAAATCCCTGTTTTCGCTTCGTATAGGGTACTGAGAAAGTCTGGCTAGTGAGTCCACACAATCTGATACATTTTAGTGTGACACTTGTACATTTTCTTCCCTCCTTCCTTTTTTCTTTCCTCCTTTTTTTTCTTCCTTTTTACTCTTCTTCTTTCTCTTCTTCCCCACCCCCTTCCTCCTCCTCCTCTTTTTGTAGCCCTGGCTGTCTTGGGATACAATACGTAGACCAGGCTGGCCTCCAACTCACACAGACCCGCCTCTGCCTCCCAAATGCCCGGATTGAAGGTGTATGCCACTCTGCCCAACAACTTGCACATTTTCAGTGTCCCCCTTTCTTCCCTTGGACAAGGTGGTGTACTCCTGGAATACTGACATGGCTTCAGAGGCCCATTGTGGGTGTTCTGGCCCTCAAAGGAGGCCACTCTTGTGCGCCTCTGCTGCTTTAGATTCGGGGGAAGTTCCCCTTTGAACAGGAAGTTCAGAAGCTGTTGAGATAGCTTAGCAGGTGGGAGTGCTTGCTGCTCTTCCAGAGAACAGAGGTCAGGTCCTTCTCCATGGGTGTGAGCACACACAGGCACACCCACACACATCTTGACATACCGCCTCTCCAGCCACAGACCCCTGCCCCAAATCCTAAAAAACACAAATGAACAAACACCCCAGTGCATTCATACTATAGATGGATTTTCACAGCCTTAAATGGACCAGGTATAGAATGCACAACAGAAGGTTTATTCTGACCTTTGGCTACATCAAGAAGCAGGGAATTTGTGTTTGCCAACTTCTTCCTGAGGGTTGGAATCCCTGCCAACCGCCCACCCCACCCCCCATCTCATTGTAGGATATATATATATATATATATATATATATATATATATATATATATATCTTGAGGCTAAGCTGTGCGAGTCAGGCACTTCAGGCTTGCCAAAGGCAGTGCGATCTTCACCTCTGTGTTTCCTATAGAACCAGTCAGGGGTTTCTCTCGCTGGTGATTTTCCTGGATGCCTGGCCCGGAGTGTGTGTGTGTGTGTGTGTGTGTTTAGTGGGGGTGATCATGGATAGTGAACCATGGATGGGGCGACCAGATGTCTTCTGAGGAACAGGCTAAGTCCATCCGTTCTTCAGTTGCCTTGTTCAGGGTTAGCCATCTGTTTCAAGTTAAGGGGTAGTAGCTCAGGTCAGGGTAACCCCAATAATTTCTCTCCATTTTCCCCAACCCCCAGTGCACTGTTATACATTTAATTATTACTTTTGAATGTATTCTGACTTGTTAAAAAGCAAACCCTGACAACCAGATAATGCTCACAGGCCTCTAATCCCTGCTGGGGAAAGTTTTCCTCTGGCCAGGGAGTGGGAGGCCTGTGAGTGAGGTTGTTTATTGCAAAGATAGATCTGTCCTGGTCCCAAAGCATGGAAGGATGAGGGACCAACTCTCTCCAGTTTTAGCCCAACTCCACTATAAACCTTTAAAAAGAGCCTTTTGTGTGCTTGTGTGAATTAGAATTCCAGCCCCACCCCCACCTCCCCAGCACACAGGCAGGGAGAATAGAAGGCCAACACACACGCCCCCCCCTTCTCTCGGAGCAGATTCTAATTTCTGAGTGTGAAGTCAGCACCGCTGTTCAAAGAAGCGTTATTATTTCATCCAATTTAAAGCCCTGCCTGGTGCTGAGCGGGTGCGCACCTAATTTCACCTTCAGAGGCAATCGGGAAGCTTTGTGTGCTAAAAAGAAAGAAAGGAAAGAAGATTCTGAAGGATAATTGATTGAAAAATCCCTTTAAGGTGCCAGAAAAAACTGGCTCCCTTCTAAAAGGGGATGAGTGAGGTCAAAATGTGTTTGTGAAAAGTGTGGAGGGGGTGGAGGGGGCTCGTGAAAGCCTTAATTATTTCTTTGGAGAGTCATGTCTTTTTAAAGATTTAAACAAAAGCTTCAAGAAGGTAGATGCTCAGGAGAAGGTGAAGTCAAAGGAAAGCGGGTTTTACTGGTTGACAATGGTGTGTCAACCCAGTGTGTTCTTTTTTACACCTGTGCTGGGAGGAGACGCTGGATGGGCCTGGCCCCATCATTGCATGGGAAGAAATGGGAGCCCCCAGAGGTATGGTTGTGTACCAGGGCGGGTATGGTAGGCTGGCTGGCCAGTGAGCTCCAGGAGTCTGCCTGCACACCAGGCTTTCGTTCCCATGAATTCTAGGGGTTGAACTCATGTCCTCAGGCATGAAAAGCAGGCATCTTACCAACAGAGCTCTCTCTCCAGCCCTTATCCTTATTTCTTAACCTCTTAGGAAAAGACTATTTCCTCTGGAGCAGAGTGCCGGCTGGGCTGTTCTCTAGGTTTAGACTTGTGTTTGTAATCTCTAGTTCCCTACTCCTTAAGCTCAAGCTCTCGGACACATTCCTTTATCCTCACCTGTAAAGTGGGGCACATATTATCTACTACAGATGTTGAAAATCGAATGAGGCGCTGCTGAGCCCTGTGTAGAACAGATGGCTCTCTGCATAGCTTGTGCCCTACCTGCTTGTTAAGGTCAACTCCCTGCAACACACTGGGTTTTTGCACGTCCCAGTGCACTTGGGAGAGGTCCCATGTGCTTTTCTCTTACCCTGAGTGGCAATCTGATGGCGAGTGCCAAGGGCGGTCACCCCGTCATCCCCTGTCCTTTGGGACCTGGGATGGACTCTCTGTGCCTTGACTTTCTCCGTGGAAGAGATCTGCCATCAATCAGTCCTAAGACTGGCAGTCCTGGGAGGAATTTCCATTCCAGCCCCTTCTGGTCCTCATTCACACCACAGGGCAGGCACCAGTGTCCTCTGGAGAAGGGTGTGTCTTGGAGGAAGTCGGCCATCCAGAGCCCTTGCATTACTGTGCGGTTCATTTTGTGCATTTATCCTGTTCTGAGAGTCACCCAAGAGCTGGGTATTCCTGGTGAGATCCCTATCGTTTTCATGACAGGAACTGACAGTCCAGAGTGAACCCTCTCATTGTACCTTCTTTCACCCCCAACTCTCCACCCCACCCCCCTCTTGGCGGGCAAGCCTCTCTTCTGGCTTGCCATGGAGAGTCCTGTTTGTGGGTGGGGGCTGGGGAATGCCTTCTTAGGGAACTAATAGACTTAATAGAAAAGATGAGGAAGCCTGGTTGAAAACACATACTGGGGAGGTAGTCAAATTAGCATATGTAAAGATTTTTGGGGGGGGGGATTGAAAGAGTGGATGACTTGACTAGATTCTGAAGAGCCCATTCCTTTGGAGCTGTGAGCTTCTGTCAGGCTTACAGGTTGGGTGGGGAAAAGCTTCTACAGTACATCTGAGTTTTTCAAGCATCGGACCTCTTTCTCCTTTTAACAAGCAACATGGGGCATTTTGTCTAGTAAGAAAAGGCAAGAAATGGCATCTTTTTTCTACCTTCCCCCGAGGTTTAGCGAAGGGATAGGAGCTTCCCAGGGGATCTGATTTTCTAGGTTGTCGGGACGTCTTCTGTTCTAGTTTCCTTTCTGTTGCTGTGTTCAAACACTCTGACCAAAAGCCACTTAGAGAGGAAGGGATTTACAGGGCTTACATTTCCAGGTGGTAAACTAAGCAACAACAGCAGAAGCAATTTAGCAATCTGCCTCTAAAATATGCAGCTATCCCTCAGTATGGAGGGGACATGGTCTTCATGACCAGGGGGGTAGCAAAATCCGTGGCTGCCACGTCCTTTATGTTCGAGGTTATGGACTTTGCATCTAGTTTATGCAGTCTCAAGATTGTTTACGATATCTAATATGATGTAAATGTTATGTAAATACATGCTACTCTGTGTTGTTTAGGGAAGAAGGACAAGAAGAAAGCCTGTATTGGTTTTATAGAGAGGTAACCCTTGAAGGGCTTAGAAGAAAACAATGCTTTAGTAAGAGCTGTTGAGGGACTGAGGATCTGTGGACTAGGGGTGGTTAGAGCAGCATGGGCCTGCACATCAAAGCATTTATTTGGATTCAGTATAGTGTTCTGCATGGTGAAATCTCAATTTTGTTTTTTTAAAACTTTCTGGAATTTATTTTTATTTTATTTTATTTTATTTTATTTTATTTTATTTTATTTTATTTTATTTTTTGAGACAGGGCCTTACTTTGATAGCCCTCACTGGTGGCCTGGGACTCATATTGACCTGGATAGCCTCAAATTCCTGTACTGGCCTGCCTCTGCCTCATGAGCCCCCTCCTTCTGGATTTTGTTTTTAAGTTAGAGTTGGATGACTCCGTAGGACATAGCCTTAGGATTATCATCACTCTGATGAAACACTGTGACCAACAGCCACGTGGGAAGGGACCGTTCATCTTATACTTTCAGGTAGGCAGCTACTCAAGCAGGGCAGGAACCTGGAGGCCAGACCCGTAAGGCTGGGACTGAAGCAGAAGCCATGGAGGATTGCCACTTGCTGGCTTGCCCTTTATGGCTTCCTCAGCCTGCTTTCTTACAGAACTCAGAACCACCTGCCCAAAGGTGGCACCCCCTACCTTGGCTGGGCCTACCAGTGCCAACCATTAATCAGGAAGATGCCTACAGGCAATCTGGAGGAGGCATTTTCTCCATTGACGTCCCTCCTCAAGGATGTGTCTAGGTCCCTGTCAAGTTGACGAAACCCAACCAGAACCATGAAAGAACTTTAGCCATTGAACCATAATTGAGACTTGACCCTCAAAGATCCAGATGGAGAAAGGATATTGCTATAAATTGCTCGTATCATTTTTATGGTTTTTCAGCATAAGGCTTATTTTGTGTATATGTTTTTAACCTGCATGTATGTACGTATGTGTACCATGTTTGGGCAGTGACTTCAAAAGTCACAATAGGGGCATCCGAGTCCCTGGAACTGGGGTAACGGGCTGCTGTGAACCTCTGCATGTATGCTAGGAACTAAGAGCAGCAAGGGCTTTTAGCCGCGGAGCCATGTCTCCAGCCTTTGGGTTTGGGTTTGGGTTTTGTCTAGAGGGACAGTGACGTCTGCTCACCATTGTACAGGGTCTCCAGGGCTGAGTAAAGAGGGTAGGATGGTGGGACATGAGTAACTCACTGCTTACCTGGTTCAATGCTAGGAAAGAATTCACTTACTGTCTGATGTAGACCTGTTGGTGTCTCCCACCCCCACTAACCACTCCCCCTCCACAGGAATACCAGAGTGCTATCCAGTTCTCCCAGAATGCAGTGCCCTCGGACCGCCCACCATCGCCCGGACCGCCCACCATTGCTAGGACTGCCCACCATCGCCGGACTGCCCACCATCGCCGACGCTGTGACAACTTCAAAGGACTCAAGGGCATGCTGGGAACCCTTCCTAACCCTTCCTTGTACTTAAGTCCGATCAATAAAAATTTGAGCCTTGATCAGAATTCTTGCCAAGGCCTCCATATTTCTTTTCGCAGCCCTTTCCCTTTTAGGAGTTCCCGCTCTCCAGTGAGAATCCAGACNGGAGTGTTTCTGCAGGCAGAACCACTCATAGACCTGAGGTTTTGGGAGAAGGGAGATAGCTGAGCAGAGAGGATGGGTGTGAGCTCACAGACTCTGAGCCGGCCCACGGGAGGAATGCAGCTCCTGCATTTACCAGGCATTGTCTTTCACCAATGAACTCTCAGTGCGAGTACATTTTATATAAGAGGCCAAGACATGTGCAAAATGTAGAACTGGCTAGAAATGATTTGTGGAGTACAGAATCTGTATCCCAAGACGACTTTTGGGGCTCTGTGTAAGCTCTCTGCATAAGCTCTCTCTCTCTGTGTTGCCATGGACATAAATGAGACGAAGTGGTGGGCGAAAGTCCTGGGGTTACATGCAGGGACAGAAGTGGCAGGACAGGGTGACAAGTAGCTGATTAAATTACTGCAGATTGGACAGACTGGACCTTCAGCACCCTATGGTGGAGGCTGACAGTCCAAGACCTTGACTTTCCCAGAGCTGGGGTGGGGGATGGGGAGGTTGGGCTAGCACATATAGCCTTTCCTCTGGGCACACATGCATCCCTTCGTACTTCATATTCCTTTTCCCCGGGACATAGTCCTGCTCCATTACAGACCCACAGGAGTAGCCTCATTGAACCTAAATTATTATTATTTTAAATGCTCCATCTCCAGTATAGCCAACTTGGGGAAGCAGGGCTTGAACCTATGGCTCTCAAGGGGGCACAGCTCAACTCTAACAGGTTTCTGAATGGTTGTCTGCACAAAGGTTTTTCTATTGCGTGCTAATATTTTCCCTGATTTGTGGCAAAGTAAGCAGGATAAGCCATCTGTTCTTTATTCGGTTGAACTTGATTAACCCCTTCCTTCTTCCCATACCTCTGCTTCCAATGACACATTTCCTCTGCTGATTTCTTCCTGCCAAAATTCAAATCTGCAGCACACACCAGAAGTTAGCCTGGGCTTGTGCAAACTCTCGCCATGTCGTCCTCATACTGCAGGGTATATATTAGAGAACACACACATACACATTTATACATAGAAGAGACGTTCACACATACGTAGACATTCACAACAAATATGCAGATACACATAGGCATAGACACACATGCACAGTAAGACATGTAACTTGGCTCTTTGGTTGTTAATGGTTCCTCCTTTAGGCACTGGTATCTGGGCACAAACACAGATCGGCCTGAAGGTTGACACTTGCAGGTATTAACAACACACTGTTCAGAGGACAGGGAGTCTCGCTTGGCCATGTCTTATGGAAACAGAGCCTTCAGTAGACCACAAAGTAATTGCTTGGAAAAGCTTTATTGAGGTAGGCAGCAGCATGCTTTTACAGCTTTGATAGGCTACCAAAGCCTATCAAATAATTATTTACAGGTTAGATGAAGGGATCTACCAGAGATCATTTTATCCAACATAAATGGAAGTGACGGGCCGCAGGCCTGTTGGTCCCCAGGGGGAATATCATCCTCTGGTGAGTCAGGAAGCAGTAGTCATAGCAGAAGTGGCTCACCTGTGCTCAACGTTGCAAAGCGAGAGCCACAGACACAGGTTGGTGGGCAGCAGTGGGCTCTCCTTATACAGGGATGAGGAGGTTAAAGATGAGTTACCTCATCGCTTCTCTGTGTGTTTGCTTTTGGGGGAGGGGTAGTCACTTAATCCTGGGCTTCCCTAAAATAGTAGGGGTGGGAGTTCTGGCATACCAGGTCTGTCTGGAATACACACCAGGGCCTGTTATTAGTGATGTGGTCACGGTTTCCATGCAGAACCTCTGTGCTTAGAAAGATAGACAGCTGTTAGCTTGCCATGAATATCACTAATCCGGGCCTCGGAGAAGAGTTGGGGGATCCTTGAGGAGGGTTTGGGAAGACTGCAAAGCTGTGCAGGGGAGAAGAGGGCAAGTGAAGAGTGTTATGCTCTGCATTCTGAACCTACATGCCCAGCCTGTTCCCTTCCTGCCCTATGCATCCTGGAGCAGCTTTAAATGGTGCCCCTGTATTGTCCCAGCCCCCCCCCCTTTGTGACTGTAATTGTATACCCCAGGCAGTCTGCTTTATAAACACAAAAGGTTTATTTTAGCTCATAGTTCTGAACATGTGCAGCATGGGGACCTCATTTGATGATGGTATTGGAGGCAAGACGTGTGTGTGTGTGTGTGTGTGTGTGTGTGTGTGTATGTGTCAAAAGAACACTCACATGTGTTCTTTTGACTGCTTCGCAATTATCAGAGCTCTCCCCTCATCTAATTTTAATTAGATAATGACCTTCCAAAGATTCTACCTCTCTGTTCTGTGGCCAGCGAGGTTTCCACCTTCTCAGTACCTCTGTAGGCACCCAGAGGCATTCTTGGCGCCCTCCTCGACCTGGGGCATCTGGGGTCAGAAGTTCACTAGTTCCCGATTCCAGTTCCCAAGCCTTGGGCAGTAAGTCCCAGATGCTCCACCACATCGCTTACTGGGACACCGTGGAGGAGTTCTGTTGCCTCAAGGGTCACTTATATCTTGGCCTTGGCAGTCACCTGTCAAGGTGACTTCTTGGACCGTTTCCTGATTAGTGAACATTTTGTGCAGGATTGTTTGCCTGCTGCTACAGAGCTCAGGGAGACCTTGGCGCACTTAACATACCAGTTTGCTAAGAAAAAAAAAAACAACAATTTTTTTTTTTTTCACTTTTAAGTTTAATGACTGATACATTTTGTCCTCTTCAGGGGTCTGAGTCTTTGTGCATTTTCCATTTAGTTGAGATCATGGCACTTTACCAGGCTGAAGCCCAGCACTATGACAGTTGAGCTAGCCTGGGCCCCCTTATGGGGCCAGTTCATGGCTTTTATTAGCATTTTTGAAATGCTGAAGGGAGTTGCGAACATTCTCCTTTTTGAGAAGCTTTGAGGCCTCAAACTTGCAGAGTGGGAAGGAGGCCTTCAGCTCTCTTTGAAGTTGCTCTGCTGTGTGGTCTGAGTGAGGGAGAGAGCAAGGCAGGGAGAGGCATCCTGTGTCCCATGTGGAGCCTGCCTTGGTGGGGTGCATTCCTGGCATTCACGGGGTGTCACCACAGTCTGTTAAGGGTGGGTTAGCACATTTTAGACCTTGGTCTTGAACTCACATGTCTCCCTCCCCCCCCCACTTCCTCCACAACACCCCCCCCCCCCCAGATACCAGCAACTTTATTCCTTCTCTTTATGGGAAGGTGGAGCCAGTGGGAAGCAGAGATGGGGGGGGGGTGGCATAGGAAAGAAGAAGCAGCAAGAGGCAGCATGTGAGAACCAAGCTTAGGACATTGCTAGGGAGAAAAAGAAAGGTGTTCCCTCAAGAGAGGGTAGGATGGTAGGAAATCACTGAGCAATATGGAAGTCACCAATGGAAGACAGAGCAGGAAGGGGAGAAGGAAGGGAATAAATGAGCAAGCCAGTGCTCTGGTTCACCTTCATGTGTTAGATCAAAGTGACAATCTTTTCTTCCTTATCATCGCTTCCCTTCCCCACACACTCCCCTCTTCTTTCCCCTTTCCCTCCCCCCCCCCCATCAACTTTGCTCCCTCTACTCATAACAATTATAGGACAAACCCCACGGCTGTGTTCCATAGCAGGCTGGTGATCTGTTGCAGACAATTTCAGCAGCACTGCCAGCCACTGTGAAACTCTGTCACAGCGCAAGTTAGGGGATAGCAACGCCTGCCCTCCGCAGGGCTGCTCCTCTGTCAGGTCAGTGTCTTGCCCCGGGCTTAGAAGGAGTAGGGTGCCTGTCAGGAACCTCTCAGGGTAGGTGTTGCTCAGCCTGCGACTGCTTACAGTGGGGCAGGCTGCTTGTTGGCACACACAGAAAACAGGGAATGGAGCAGGTGCCCCTCACGCACCGCTGCCCTCTGAGCCTGGGATGGGAAGAAGAACATAGAGCCCATGTGCTGTCCCATAAAATCCTAGCAGCGCTCCATCTGCACAGCAGACCTGAGAGTACCCAGTGTGACAGTGTCTAAAAATAAATAAATAAATAAACAAATAAATCCCTGGTTTATGCTTCTTAATACCAGTCTGCAAAAATAACAGTCGAGCTGCATGAGGTTATGGGGAGCGTATACAGGGCCATATGCCGTGGGCTGAGCTGGTGCTGACTGACAGTATGAGGCTGGGGTCCTGCGACTTGGTTTGGGGAAAATGAAGAAGGCAGACAGATGTGAGGAGCTGGGAGCAGAAGCAAGAGAGCAAGGAAGAGGTAGCATGGGTTTATTTTGGCAGAAGAAATATTGGTCAATTATTGTTATCTTGAGGAAGATTCCTGGGTTGCTATTATACCGCTGTATGTCAGGAGTGGTCACATATTTTTATTTTGTTTCAGCTGGGTTTGGAAGCCCAGAGTAGAAAGGCATGCATCTGGTAAAGTAAGTGATTTAAAAGCGCTGGAATAGAGGAAAGAGACAGTATTCAAAACTCCAGGTCTTTCCGGTTTCAGGGCCACTGCCACTGCCACTCATCTGGAGGATTTTCACATTAGGTCGTCACGGGCTTCATCACCCATGGTGAATTACATCTCAGTAAAGCTGTAACAGAACATTTAAGGGACCTGGACCCTGCTCCTGCTATAGTTTTCAGATAGCTAGAGCAGGCTCAGCTCTCTGAAACCTCTGAGTTCTAGAAAACTCTGTTCACCTTTTAGCTCATTCTTTTTCTCACAAAGGGGAGGGGCGCTTGTCCAGTAATCCAAGAAAAAAAAACTTGTGATTTGTCTTTGTCTAAGGCTTTTTTTTTTTTATTATTTATTTTATTTTATTTTATTTGTTTTGGTTTTTCGAGACAGGGCTTCTCTGTATAGCCCTGGCTGTCCTGGAACTCACAGGCTGGCCTCAAACTCAGAAATCCACCTGCCTCTGCCTCCCAAGTGCGCCACCACACCCGGCTTGTCTAAGGCTTTTGATTGATGAAACTGGAAGCTGAACTGTGGTTGGTCCCCTATTTTCATGCCATACCCACTGTGTCCCGCCTCTGGCTGTATGATGCACATGTTTTGAGTCACCTAGGAGATACCTCTTATGCAACCCTCTGGGGCGGCATCCTTAGGGCCAAAGAAAGGTTTCTCCATAATGGTCTTTCCTCAGATATTCATTTTATCACGGGTGGCATGAGCTGGTAACGCAAAGAGGAGAAGGTAGCAGTAGGGGCTGTGGCCTCAGTGAGAGCAAAGGAGTCAGGGGTATTGAGAATGCAGGTGATCAGGTATAGAGGCAGCGGAGAGAGCAGACACCAGGGATGATAGATGGGGGATGATAGATGGTGGAAATACGGAGATGGCAAAAAGAGGGCAGAGAACCAACAGAGCTGAAGGTGGGACACTTGAAGACCTTTGACAAAAGAATGCTGATGGAAAGTTCCAGGGGTCCAAAAAGTCCTACAGGGCTGAGGGTCACTGCATGCAGAGCCTAAGAGCTATCACACGAGCCTGGGATGTGCTGGGATGTGCTGGGATGTGCTGGGATGTGCTGGGATGTGCTGGGATGTGCTGGGATGTGCTGGGACCCCTGACCAGCTGTGAAGTTGCTGCTGCTAAGAGGCAAGGATGACAGTTGCCAGAGCAGCAATCTGTCTAATTCTGGAAATTTCCTCCCACTACCAATTATCTCTTCTTAGGACTGACCTTCTTAGGCCTCTGCCCCTTTAAGACCACTGGGCATGTTCTGGTTATAAAACAAGGCCTAGGGTGGTAATTGTAAGCAACTTAATAAATTGTGTTGAGAATTCATTTTAAAGCCCACTGTTCTCACTGCTGACTACTAGCATTGCTCCTTCAATGGAAAACAAAGATCTTTTTTTCTCTTTCTCAAAAGTGACTCAACTTAAATTTTTTTAAGATGTATTTTGTAATAGCTTTATTGAGATGTAATTCACCTGCCACACAGTTCGTTGAAAACAGTGTAGTATTTTCTTAGACATTTACAGAGGCATGCACACACACTTCTCTCTACAATTTTCGAGCATTTTCCTCAATGCAACTTTTTTTTTTTAACAATAGAAGAGAATTAAACACCACACAGAACTGAGCAAGGCTGAAGAGAACCCATGATTCCGTGGGCTGGGCTGGATCTCCTCCTCACCATCCTCTCCTCTATTTACAGACAGACAGCAGCGTTACCTGGTCACCACCGCCCCTCGTATTGTTTTATGTCTGCTTTTATAAGTTGACACTTTCCATGCTGTTGCTCTGCAGTTTTAACAGCCCGTGATATTCTCTCACACCGATGTGCAATCATTTACTACCCTATTCCCTTCGTTGACTCGTGTTATTTTTTTTAATTCCAAAATCATAATGTTGTAGTCAACATCTTTGCACATAAAGCTTATTCCCTTGTTGGGTGTATTTCTCTAGGCTGTAGTCACAAGAGTGGGAGTAATGTGTCAAAGAGCATGAACATATTACAGTCTCCTCTCCCAGCCCCCACCCCACTATATTTCTGAGCAGGTGACACTATTTTTTTTTTTTTTCTTCTTTTGAAAATATGGCTTGGAGGGTCCTTGGAACTCTTCCAGCAAACACACCCACACACACTACATACAAATTAGGTACAAAAAGTCATTTAATGTTACTAAGGTTTAGAGTTCATTATGTAAGACTGAGCCCTCTCCCCCTCCCCCCCAGCCCCCCACATTTTCTGTGAGGCCAAACAGCATTCATTTCTGGAAGGCTGGGAAAGATTGTCCTTTATGTGTCCCACCTGGTGGCTTAAATAACTTTACCATTTCCCTTAGAAAATTATTCCCGTGGAAAATAATTCAGTTAACCTCCTGACCTTTACTGGCTGCTCTCAGCCTGGGGCAGCATTTTGTTTCCAGCTGTTCTTAAAAGCTACTTCAGCTGCATTTAACCCTTTGAAGACCCATGGTGGGGCGGGGCAAGAGCAGGGGGGAATGGGAGGGGGCCGCCAAGGATTAGGAAGGGGGAAGGAAAAACAGAGGAATTGCACTTCTGTACCCTGAGAGGAGCTGTGGCCTACAAAGGCCAAACAGCACCCCAGGCTTGCTCTGTTAGCAGCGACCCTGTGGCAGACTGTACAGGGAGGGTTGTCAGTCAAGACTTCTCCAGGCTCCTGAGAACTCAGCTTCCCAGAAACAAAATTTGAACTTCAGGATCCTTTCTTAGATGTCACCTAAATTGTTCCAAGAGCCCTTCTGGATTTATAGTAGTCTGAGATAAGATGTTTTGGATTGTAAGTTAAAAACGAAAAAGAAAAAGAAAAAGAAAAAGAAAAAAAATCCAAACCCAACAAGTTTAAAATCAGAGTGGGTGCTGCTGCCTGGCAGTGCTTAATCCTGAAGCCCAGCAGGCAGAAAGGCCCATGTTTCTCCTCTCCACTCTCCATGCTACCTACATGCTAAGAATGGCTTCCCGTTTGGTCTCCGCGTAGCTGCGAGAACAAGGGGGAGGGAAATGCGTGTTGCCATCCATGCCTAACAGTGGGATTCCTTCTTTATCTTAACCACAGAGTTACCTAAATCTAGACTTCACTGTGACTGGATAAACTGAGGGCCCTAGGCTCAGATTTTGAACAGATTGTCGTTCTGGGCTTGTGCGGTTCTGTGGAACAGTAAACCTTTGGTTTTGACTAAGCTGGGTCTGCTCAGAGGAAGGGGAAGGCAGCCAGACATGTTCCTCTGAATTGGGGTAGTCCCCTCAAATATAAGCAGGCCCCTCCTGGGCTTGTGGCACTTGTCATAAACTGTAAAAGAAAAATGCATTTCCCCTAAACTAGTTGGGAAATTGGAGGCACTGCTCAATTCCTGAAAAAAAAAAAAAAATCCGGCTCTATGTATGGGAATGATTTTGTAAGAGACAGAATGGGTTGATTGATCTACATGCAAGACTGGGGAATCCTAAGGAAGACAAAAAAGCCACACCCAGGGCTAGCAGAGGAGGCAGGACAGGCAGAGAGAAGGGAAGCAAGTCCTCAGTCAACCAACTATAGACAAGAGGCCTTCTCCCGGAACCTCCTCCTAGACTGGGTAGCTAGAGGGTGTTTGCTGATGGGACTTGTTAAAACATTTGGTTGAATTCCAGAGTGGAGTATCCATGCCTTATGACCAGACCAAATGTGGCTCACTTAAGAAAAGGAGGCATGTACTTGAAACCACAGTGCTCTGCCAGGACAACCTCTGCCTTCAAAGAGACAGTTAGTGGATGGCAAGGGTCAGGGCCACGACCTGAGTGCTAGCTCACGAGCATTGGTTTCTGCTTGTACAATACTGTTCACTGTCCGCGTGTTTTCATATAAGTAGCCATTTCAAATACAAAATCAAAGAGAGGCGGCTCCTGCGAGGCTGAAATGGCCCTGGGGAGGATATTAGGGTGCCGGTGGGTGGGTGTCTCTAGGCAGCCCTCCTCATCCCCCTCCCAGAGCTGTTAAGAGGATCTGAGGGAGGCGACAGTGTTGACCCGGAGGTGCCTTCCTTCCGTCTGCCCCCCCCCCCCCCCCGCACACTCTTCCTGGTTTCCTAGAGGCCTTCCTGCATCTTCTGTCGTGCTGCCAGATAAAAAGTAGGCATAGGAGTATGAGAAGGCTACATTCGCCAAGGATGTGGCACCAGGATCTGAGGGAGCCCAGGGAAGAGGCAGAAGGGAGGCACTTGACAGTGCGGGACGCTTGACAATTCTGTGAGCATGCTGGCACCGGGGGAGGAGGGACTTGAGGTAGGTTCTAGAACAACTCCCACAGCCTTCAGGGACAGGGCTCAGGGCATCTCAAAGTCTGGCTCCCAGGTCCTTCCAGTCAGTAACTCCACTCAGAGGCCTGATTACAGCCCAAGGAACAGGGTGTGGAGGGCTAGTATCGGAGTCAGGAGTCAGGTACAGTCGTTTTCCCTGGCTCTCTCATCCAGGCGCTCTCATCCTGGAAGGCACTTCTTTTCTGGGCCAGAGGGCTTTTGTTTGTTGGGCTTTTCATTAGCAGAGTGAGCTGGTAGGCGGTTGAGCTCATCTGGGCAGTGGAGAAGCCAGGGAGGGCTAAGTGCTAATAGCTAACTCCAGTGTCAATAGGCGGTAGAGGTGGCCTCCTGCTGGGTTATTTGCATTTTATAATGCACTCCTAGGAGACCAGAATTCTTTAGAAGACCCTTGAAAGAATGGAGCTTTAAAGACAGTGGTGTGTGTGTGTGTGTGTGTGTGTGTGTGTGTGTGTGTAGACTGGAGTAAGGGGTGGGGTAAGAGAGTGGGAGTCGGGGAGATTATTTAAAATTCATCCTATCTTAAGTCTGCTCCTGTCCCCACTATATCAAAGGGTACCGGCTGTATGACTCATATAAGATTTTTCAACCGTAGGGGTCCTTGAGGAGGGACCCAACATTTCAATCACAATAATCCTCTTGTAAGCTAACTGAAATGCCCACTAGACAGTTCCACTGTCTTTAGATGATACTTGAGATTCTAGGAGTGGAATATAATGAGTGAAGGAGCCAGAAGGTCATACCCCACACCTCCTTAGCAAGGTGAGGTTACCACCTCTGGCTCTTGGGCTTCACAAGAGGACCTGCCCCCCCATCCCCACCCCCCAAGCCCAGGGCTCGGCACCAAAGCAGGAACACCATCTGACACTAGTCTGGCTGGTTTCATGCTTTTGTTGCTGGTATCTCGAGCTGGAAGAAAACAAATGCTCAATAAATGGTTGTTGAATTCTGCTATTGGGATCGGTTACATATGGGAAATGATGGACACCGGGAGGTGTTCGCCTCCGGTCCAATTAGAGTCAGGCGGGTTCTCGCCTCTGTGTCCTGCTGGACTCCTCTCCCTCCTTGGAGGTAGGTAGTCCCAGGATTGACTGAGCTTGCCCTCTGCTGCTCAGCCGGGGTCTGACTAGGGCTTTATTTGCCTAGCTTCTGCCTGAGGCTGTAGGAGTTCTGAGACTAAACGTACAAACCATCTCCTCACCCACCTGGCATCCTCTCACAGGGCTTTTGTGGCAAAGTGAGAAGTTTGGAAAGCGTGTATCTGTCTCCGTGGGCTTGGCCATTTATTTCCCCATTCTTTTCTAATGCGATTGGTAGTAGCAGCATTATGTGTGCTTGTGTGGTGAATGTTTAATGACTCATGCCAATTATCTCAAAGGTCCATTAAGAAGCACTGGGCCAAAGACTGTAGAGCATAGGATATATACATGCGTTTTTTTTTTTTTTTCCCCCACAACAGTGCACAAAAAGGTCACCCAATAGTACAGAGGCATTTAAAAAACAACTAAGTTCTGATACAGCACGAAAGGGGGACATCTAAAATTGTCTGTAGCCAGGTGTGGGGGCACACTCTTTTAGTCCCAGGCAGGCAGATCTCTTGCGTTTGAGGACAGCCCACTCTACAGAGTGTGTTTCAGGACAGCCAGGACCCCACAGAGAAATCCTGTCTCACAACAACACACTAACGAAATATAAAGTTAATTTTTTCCCTCACCTATCTTTGTCAACCAAAGAAAAAAAATGAAATTCATAAACCTGTGTTTGGTTTCAGACCCAAGACAAGGGACTGAGGTGTACATTTTACTTGTCAAAGCAGACCTGGCCTCCAGGTTCTCCCAGCATCCCTCGGTTCCTACCTGGCATACCCTGGCCCCAACCTTGAACTTTCCAACCCAGAGGCTGGGCTGCTCTTCCCACAGTGGTTCCTCCCTATATAATTCAAACATTTTGTTCTCTCCAGCTCTCTCCTCTCTGCAAGTGAGCCCTTTCCTTTTCTCTTCCTCCCCTGCCGCCTTTCCCTATGGCAATTTCCCTGGTCTCCATCCTTGGATCCTCCCTGGCCGGGCTGGAGAGCAGCTTCCCGATAAACCTGCCTTTAATTTAATCTGCTTTGAACCGGCTCATTTCCCACGTGGAGAAATAACCTCTCATCCTGTAGGGCTGCACAGTAGTCAGAGGGCCAACCTGAGCTGCGTGAAATCCTATGTCAGAAAAGGAGAGATCATACCAAGTTTAAGGCTCATAATTGTTCTACTTGAAATTGTAGAATTGGGCAGAACTTCATTTCATAAACTGTGGGAGCTGAGCAAACAAAGTCTCTATAGGTAGACAGGGGGGGGCAGCAGGGTAACTGACTGGTGTTAGCACCAGGACACTCCAAGGCCTGGCCCAACCATGTGACACTAGACCTGCGTTGCCAGGACAACGACCCTCAATCCCACAACTCACCTGGCT
>NC_034590.1:44895742-44898872 GCF_900095145.1 Mus pahari | reverse complement strand
ATCACCTTGGCGTGGTCTGCTGTTTGGTTTATCCGCTCAAATCATATTGCTTAATAATGCTAATTCATAAAAACTGGTCCCCATGGAATTCCTTCTTTGGTAAGGACTGAAGCAGGGGAACCCACATTATACCTATTTGAAGCAGACTGTTAGGGAAGCACTGTTAGGAAGACCGTTAGGGTATGGTCTCTCTCCTGACTTCTCTGCAAATCAGATTAGCTTCAGCTAGTGATTTAGAACATGAGCGTGAGGTGGGGCTGAGAATTCAAGGCCTCTCCGGATGTGCACGCTCCATGGATGAGTCACAAAGAAAGTGTTTGTGAAAAGGAGGGTGGAACAGCAGTGACGCGTGCCGCAACGTTAGGCATTTACGTTAAAGATACTGTTAAAGTGATTCATTTTGCAAGAACACAAAGCAGCAGAAGTGGTCTTTGGCGTTGTTCCACTGTGGCGAACTCCATAAGCAGGATGGCCCTAGATAAATTTATCCTCCCTCTCGCAGCTCTGGAGGCTGGGAATCCATCCGGATGGAGGTGTGGACACAGCTAGTTCCTTCTGGAGGTTCTGGAAGTGAACTGATGCCCCTCTCTCCTAGCTTGAAGTGGTTTTTCTTAATTGTAGAACTTTCCACTCCAACCTCTGCTTTCATTTTCTTCTCCCCCCCCACCCGCCCCTGCTTTCACATGTAAATTATTCTCTTTTTATTAGGCTAACAGCCATTGGATTTAGGGCCTACTTCCAACCAGTGCTACCCAATCCTAGCTTGAGTGTGTTTTTAAAGGCTCTGTTTCCAAGGCTCAAGGTAGCTCTGAGCTTTTGAGGACTCACTACCCACTCTCCACAAAGTCGATATATCTAACCCGTGTTAGAGTTGGTTATGCAGGGGTGGGAGGGTGTGCTGAGGCACACAGGTATCAGCAAACAAAAAAATGGTCGGGACGGGACTAAGGACTGTGTAAACCCAGGAACAGCCATCCTTGGATCTAGATATAGAAGAACAGCAGAAGTTCCTGAAACAAAACCAAACCCAAGAGGTGCACAGTTTCTCTGGAGAACTGTTTTGTGTGCACATGTACTCAAGCGTGCAGGGGCACATATGTAGTACGTCAATCATCAAGTGTTATCTATTTCAAACCTCATGAGTATCACTATAGTGTCTGTGTGTACGTGATGTCTAGTATCTGAAGAGGCTCCTGGAAGAAAGTATCAGATTCCTGAACTCGAAGGATAGGAGAGCCACCTATGGGTGCTAGGTAATAAGCCTGGCTCCTCCAAAGGAAGAGCCAGTACTCTTTAAACACTGAGCCATCTCTCTAGAGCTTCCTCCTCCTTCTGCCTTTTTCTTTTGGAGAAAGGGTTTCTTTTTCATTGGCCTGGAACTTACCAAGCAGGCCAGGGTGGCTGCCCAGCGAGCCCCAGGGATCTACCACCCCTGTGTAGAGATTACTGGGGAGCACCATCAGGGCTGGCTTTTTAATGGGGTTATTGGGGGTTGAACTCAGGCTCTCATGCTTGCAAGACAAGCATCTTACTGAGCCATTTTTTTTTTTTTTTTTCCCCCAGATCCTTCTGGGGAAGTCTTCAGTCACAGTCTAGTCCGTCCTTTCAGTATGTTTGGAGCTAGAATTTATAGGAAACATTCCAAAAGACCCAAAGCAGAAACTTGAGTTTAAAATAATGCCTCCCGCCATTGTCTTAAGTAAACACCAATCTCCTTTGAAGGAACTAAAAAACAAACAAAAAACAAAACAAAAACACAAATAAACAAAAAACCCAAAGACAACCTTTTCACCCAGGCCACAAGAACTTTCACAAAATTTTTCAAAGGGAAGTGAGGCAAGAAAGAATGCCTGAGTTGCATTTTTGTTGTTGTGGCAAATTCCAGGGCCAGAAGACTCATGAAGACGCTTGCCCAAAATGCCAGCTCTGGAGCCCTGTCTGTGTCTCTGTTGCTCTTGGTCTGTGGCAGCAAGTCACAGCAGGAGGATGTGACTAGCAAAGCTGCTTACAGTCAGTCACCAGGAAAGGGGGCGTGGGGAGAGAAACACCCAGGTCCCAATCATATGTCCCCCCCATGGCAGTAATTTCCCTCCACTGGGCCCCACCTCCTAAGGCTCCGCCTCCTCTCCATAGGGGGTGGGGATGGGGGTGGGGGTGTGGCACTTGTGCAAACCCAGCAACAGCACTTTCACACATGTAGAGGGGGGGAAATAAAGCAAATTTACGTGAAAGAAGGCCTAGGAGGACAGGAAATAACAGGGGACAAAATCCGTTAGCCTACAGAAAACATGAAAATATCAAAATGGGTACAAATGTGACAGCATGCATCATGAATATACATAGTGTCTGCTCACCAGCGCGGGGCACAGTGTCAGAGAGATTACAAGGGAATACTCTTTTATCTGGATTTTACCTGAAATGTTAGTGCACAGACTGCTTGAAGGCGGCACGTGGCGAAACACAATTTTACAAATAAATTGCCTATGAACTCTTATTCTTCAAGCAATATTAATATCAGGAAAAATAATGCTCCCGAACAAAAAGATTTTACCAGAAGGTAAGCTTGGTTCAAATCAGAAGTTGATTAATGTTATTCACTAAGTGCATTAAAAGAGAAAGACATGATTATAATAATAAATGTGAGAGATTCCAGGTAAGGATTTTTTTCTCTCCTCTTTTGTGTTTTATTTATTTCACACTCAGTCATTCTGCTTCTGTTGAGATTTTTTTCTCAACATGATAAAATACAAGATGAAGCAAAAACTATCATATTGAAGTTGGATATGACAACCCAATAGGAGGAAGAGATTCCCAATCCTGGGCACAGGAGTCAGAGACTCACTAGGGCTCGGAGTCAGTCCCATTAAAATACTGAGCTAATAGCTATAATATATACACAGGGGATCTGATGTGGACCCGAACAGGCCCTGTGCATGCTAAGGATCCTTCGGCAAATGAAGAGCAGATTTTTTTTTTTTTTTTTTTTTACGTAGCTAAAGGTAATTCCAAAGATAAACCATATTCAGTCTACTGATTAAAAACTCAACTCATTAGAACTGTTTAACAGGGAGGAACAAGATTGCTTGCCCTGGCAACACCTTTTACAATATTGTGTTGAACTCTTAGTCAA